>NC_090782.1:15470000-15770000 GCF_040054535.1 Antennarius striatus | reverse complement strand
ACGGTGGAGGAGGGTTTTAAGTACTTTGGGTCAACAGTCCAGAGCAATGGAGAGTGTGGAAAAGAGGTGAAGAAGCATGCACAGGCAGGATGTAACTGGTGGAGAAAAATGCCAGGTGTGATGTGTGATAGAAGAGTTTCAGCTCAAATGAAAGGAAAGGTGTAAAAAACTGTGGTGAGACCAGCTATGTTGTTTGATGTACAGACAGTGTCACTGAGGAAAAGACAGGAGAAAGAGCTGGAGGTAGTAGAGATGAAGATCCTGAGGTTCTCTTTGGGAATGACCAGGAAGGATAGGATCAGGAATGAGTACATCAGAGGGACAGCACATGTTAGAGGTTTTGGAGATGAAGTCAGAGAGGCCAGACTGAGATGGTTTGGACATGTCCAGAGGAGATATAGGGAATATATTGGTAGAAGGATGCAGAGTTTTGAACCGCCAGGCAGGAGACCTAGAGGAAGACCAAAGAGGAGGTTCATGGATGTAGTGAAAGGGGACATGAAGGTAGTTGGTGGGAGAGAAGAGGATGCAGAAGACAGGGTGAGATGGAGGCAACTGATTCACTGTGGCGACCCCTGAAGTGAAAAGCTGAAAGGAGAAGAAGAAAAAGGTTTTTAAAGTTCTCGACTTTTATAGAGTAAACTTACCATTTTATTAATGTATAGTCAAATGAAAATATATTTAAATGTGTTACTCTTGAGTCCTTTGTAACTATGAATTTGTAACTCAGACTTCTTCTGAGTCTGGCATATTTAATCACCAAGAAGGACAAAGCAAAAAAAAAAAAAAAAAGCACTCCAGGTTTTCCTACACATTAAGAAGAGGAAGATTTCCTGAGAGATATAGCTGTCCACCTTGCCTGGAGATGCTATTAAGTTGGGTCTTTAATTTATGCAAGGCAAAAATATTACTTGTTTTTTAGAATATGTTACATTAATGAATCTGCTAATATTTTGGTTGTGGGCACAGAGGCATCTGGTGTAATCAAATATAATTGCACAAGAGAAAGAATTCCTTATTTTCCAGTTTTAAATTTAAAATGCATCACATTGTAAGTGAGGGTTTTCAATTTCAAGGACAATTGAAACACTCTCCTCCTTTGTCAATGCTATCAGCGTTCGTATCTGTGGCTTTGCTGTTATCATCACCTTATCTGCTGTAGTGCTTTGAGTGGTGCTAACACAACATCCTGCTATAGCTGTTAAAGTCCCTGTAGAGAGGTGATAGGTGACACAAGGCAGCACAAAAAAACCTTGGTAAATGCACTGCAGGGAGACGATGTGGCCCAAAGCCTGCTTGAGATATTGAGTAAACAGGAGAATCGTTCTATATAAAATTCGTTCGTCTGCAGGGCTGGTGATGTATGACATACACTGGCAGTGGAGATAAGTACTGAAGATGGGGGAGGGGTGTGACCATTGATAAGCCTTAGCAGAGCCTGGGAGAAGCGGAGATGAACAGGAAAGTATTTGGACAACCAGACAGTAGAGTTATACCTTAACATTTTGTCATGGTTACCTGTTTCCTGATCTACGTTTGCCAATTACCTCTGTATCAAGTTGTGCTTCACTTTAATCCTCCTCACTGACTGTGTCGCAGCTCCATGTGGCTGTAATTCATACACTGTACTCATGCTCTCTGAAAAAAATGGAGGATGTAAGATTGATACTGACACTCAAGTATGGAATCATTCTTTGGCTGAAGCACACCACATAGATTAAACAAAACTCCTGCAGCAACTCAGCGATGAAGTCACTCTCCTCAGTGAAGACTTTATCAGCTTCAACCAGATTGTAACAGGCTTGCATTCTTGGATCCAGGACCGCAGTACCTTAAGGCCTTGATCTGGGAGCCATCTGTGCCTTCTCCACTCATGAGGCAGTTATGCATTTCACAAGCTTTCCACAAACTAATAGCTGTTTGTGTGTCCCAATGTCTGCTGGCAGAGGAGACATGAAAATAGTACACACCAGCTGAATAGAGTTAGTGTGCTTTGAATGCCAAAGTACAGACAAAAGAGAACATGGTGAAATAAATCACAGAGAATACTTTCCTTGGCTCACTGAAGACTCATACCATGAGTCTCACATCAGGGACAAGATGGGGTTTGAGTCCTAAAATGAATACCTACTATTAATATCTTTAGTCCAGTTGATGAAATGTAGATTAAGACAGTCATTTTCTGAATCAAATGCTGTTACCTGAGTACACAGGACAGCAGACCCAAGAAAAGGTTGACTCTGAATTTGTATTTGCATAATGCTGTTCTCCAAGAAGTACTTGATTCTTTGTGTAATACCTCCTTTGGATAAATATATGTACTACTATGATAATTATTGAAAATAAATAATAGTGAATTTGCCCTAAAGAAAATTATCATAATTTTGTCAGAGGTATTTTATAGTTTGGTTCCAATGGAGCCAGAACTATTTTATGTATAGCTTTGAAGTCTGATTTAGCAGTTCCTAATCTTTAAACCAGAACTTTACAACAGGCCGCAAGGTTAATATGAAGGGTACTGAAATGATTAAAGGGCTGGAAAGGAAACAACATATGTTATTATACACAATTTGTTGGGGAGGGAGTTGTAGTTTTTCGATAATGTATGATTTTTATCAAATAGTGGGTAAATTTGACCTTTCTGGGCCTCAGACGGTTATTTAAGTGAAACCAAGTTTAGAGGGGAATTGTCTCTTGTGTCTGTCTGTTTGATGGAACTGGTAATAACTCATAAGACATTTGAAATGTGATGAGGGGCCACAACCTGACAATGATTATGAGCCTGCAAAGTTGAAAACCACTGGTTTCAATTTGAAATGCATTGTGCTTCATAAATTCAATCTATGGTATGTAAAACCTCAAACCTCAATCTGAAAAATATCATTCAATAAATGTTAAATAAATACAATATAAAACATTACTTTAAATGTCGTGGAGGAGAAGTATGAAACAGCATGAGTTTTCCAAACTACAGAGGCACGCTAGCATGGAAAGGCCCTGCATACACAGCATGTGAGATCTAAATGAGCAGAGTGGCTTGCAAAACTCAAAATCTGTTAGGGCTATTGAAAAAATATATCAGCTACTAAAATTGAATTAATTGAATGTTACGGTGTTTAAAAAATCTTGAGTGTATTTGTGCATGATATAAAAAAACAGACAGACAAAAACACTGTGATTAAAAAAATGTATAGAATTGCTGAATAACGTGTTGAACCTTTTCAATCCAAATGTCGATTGATGATGATGCCAAGTTGATGACACAATTTTTGGAGAACACAATCTAGTTATTGCTAGATGGCTTTAAGGCATCATGCTCAGTTGCTACCAGTGGAGATATCTGTACTGTTGCCTCATAATTTCTTTCTTGTTGCATCCCTCTCTGAAAAACCCTCAATTTTAGGGCATAACTGGAATTGTTAATGTTTGTATTCAATCAGCACTACTGCATTTTTATCAGACAAGCTTACTTTGTCACAACACAGAAAATCAACAGCGAGAGATGAATATCTGAGAATTTGTACCTCCTCATCCTAATAATAATAATAATAATAATCCACCTTTAATAGTCCACACAATGGGGAAATTATGTTTTCCTCTCCAGTTTTTTGTACATGCATATATATATATGTGTTAGTCAGCACACACACACAAACATTGTATACAGGCCCCTGAACACAACACACACTAGGGGCCTGTAGGCATGCAGTTAATGACGAGTACAGGGAGGTGGAGGGACGGGTCGCAGCTTCGGGGGTGCGCCCCAATGAGCAGCTTGTGGGGGGGACGGCGCCTTGCTCAAGGGCGCCTCGGCAGTGGCTGGGAGGTGAGCTGACACCTCCAACTGTCAGCTCACACTCCGAAGATGTCTGGCTGGAGCGGGAATCGAACCGCCGATGGCTGGGCGCTGTCTGGTTCCAAGACGTCCGCTCTACCGCTGAGCCACTGCCGCCCATCCTGCTCCTGTATTTGGCAGCTGACAGCCATACTACTTGCCTGGGTTTCACCTTGTTCAAGCTTTAATCAGTGTCAAGTGCAGCATTCAGTCAATAAGGATGAACTTTTTGCATATCAGGATTAGCCAGTATTCAAAACATTTATATAGGTGCACAGAATCAATCTGGAGAGTGACAACCAAAGACCTTCAGGCAATTGGAAAAATTTTCATAACTGAAAGCACTCAGCAATAAAGTAAATTTGATGAAACCCAAAAAATTGAGAGCTGAGAAACATAGTTCGATTCAAAAAATCAAAAATTTGTACTTTGCACTTGCCAAATACTAATAGTGCACTGTGATATATCCCAGTGACACAGGAATGAAGCAAGTGGTGAAGTGATAAATTGGGGTACCTAAGTGTATCTATTCTCTGTTTCTACAACAACTGCCGCTAGTTATGGGTGATATAAAATTACTTTCTGCTACAAATAAGTTCTGTTTGCACATCATGCCCTGGTGTAATGTCCTTGTCTTGTACGTCTGTATTTTTTCTTCTTGACTTGCTCCATTTTTCTTTGTCACCTGTTGCTGCCAATTATTGATATTGGCTGTGTTCTTGTCTGAATCCCTGCCAGGGTTGTGACGTATTACTGGAGTCTTACAGGAAAAGTAATTAATTAATTAATGACAGCTCTGCCTGGACAGAAGAGGCAGTTATGAAGAGTTTGTGTTGGTACGTAAAGAGCGGCTCCTTTTCCTCTCAAACATACACTTGTGAGGGAAGAGATGGTGTAATATATATGAAATATTCCTTAAAAATGTTAAAAAGTACATTTCTTCAATTTCTTTTAAAAAATGAAGTTCTTTCTTTATGGTGACATACAGTAATCCCTCGGGATTCACGCTTCAAAATAAACGGCTTCACTACATCACAGATTTTTAACAGGTAGTCACGTGACACCGTACGCACATGCCATTGGCTGACAGCATCTGTGGGTGCGCTGCATTCCAACTCATGGTTCCTCCTGTGACTTTTCTTTAATTCAAAAGCACTTTAACCAGTCGTGGGTGGTCCTGGAACACATTAACTGCGTAACGAGGGATTAATGTATTTCATGCACATATACACAAGGGCTTTGACAACATGCAATCAGGGGAGAGTGTGAGGGGCAACCATGTAGCAGTGCCCTAGAAGAAGCTTGTTTGGTTTGGTGCCTTGCTCAAGAACAGTCCTCAGGAGGTCAAGTGGTACCTCTCATGTTACAAGTTCACACTCCATTCTTTTGATCCATGTTGGTCTTGAACTAGTCAACCTCCCTTGTGGCCTGAGCTACTGCTGCCCCATTTTATGGTGAAATCATACCAGTTTGATTCACAGTAAATTGTAGTAAAATGTTTTTTGTTCAACTGTTTCAGTCAAATTATATTGTTTTCCCATTTGTTTGTACGTTATTTGTTCTTCATTCCACATGTTTTTATTATTTTTCCTCATTTCTCTAAGGGGGGGGGGGGTCAAGAAAAAAAAAACATCCAGGGGAACAGAGGTGGTGGGAGAAAAGGATGGAAAACAAAACAGAAAAATTAGCATGCTCAAATGGAGAATGGAAAGCATTAAACCAATGAAAGCAGGGCACATTGAATTTAGTCGAGAGGGACAAAGGAGACAATGAGGATGGAACCCAGCAAGTTAATGTGAAGGTAAAGGGGAAGATGTCAAATGATTGAACAGAGACATAGAAAAGAAGAGAAAAGAAAATATGGTCTATATGCATAAAAAATAGATGTTAGAAGTGCATCTGTGACAGGTGGCAAAGATAAAGGCAGAGAAAAGAAGAATAGAAGATATGAATGGAACAGAAGAGTGGATTAGATGCAGTGAATGAGGGATACATGTAAGTATCGTTCACAAAAAGTAGCAAAGAATTAAAATGACAGGAGATAAAAGAAACAGGAGGGGATGCTGAAAGATGGAAGGGGTTCGTTCTGTTTGTCCTGACTGAGTTCCCTGCTAAGCAAATGATGATAAATGAGGTTGCAAGGAGGCCAGCTTGCCGTTCTGTTCGCCGGATGGAGAGCCATACACAAGTCTTTCCTCGCTAATTATCCCTCGTTTACCATTAGTGCTGCCACAGCCACTCAGTTACACCATCATTTCCAATTCTTGCCTGGCAAGCCATCTTCAATCGGTCTCCAGTAACCCAGTTTCTCCAACTGACTGCTGATTGGTTGTCTCCCATTGGTTCTTACTTGAGGACACTGGTCACTGGTGTGTGTGTGTGTGTGTGTGTGTGTGTGTGTGTGTGTGTGTGTGTGTGTGTGTGTGTGTGTGTGTGTGTGTGTGTGTGTGTGTGTGTGTGCGTGCGTGCGCGCGTGTGTGTGTGTGTGTGTAGATAGACAAACGCGGCCTATTTAGATTTTTGTGGTTATCACAAGTTGAACATCGTTATTGTATCAAATTACACACGTAACACCTGGTGTTGGTTTCCAGGTAACCCTGTTGAGAGTGTTATAGAGCTAATCAATTATTTTGGCTACTTAAGAGATGATTCATGAAGCCAGTCTGAAAGTTACCGAAGGAATGCAGTCAGCAGCAATGAACTCAGGTTGCTCTTGGTTATGCTGCTAGAGGCCTACACTGCTGGAGACTCACCATGACACACTGATCTCCTCTCTGCTCCTCCCCCTCTCTGACCCTCTCTCTCCTAATCTCGATTGACGCCCCAGCAATTACATGTTACTGACTTCACTTCTTCCCTGGGGTCTCTGTGCACTATGTCCCTACTAGTTTTCCCAGGTTCGCCCCTCATCTTTCCATCCACTGTGGACCCGCTCCTCTACTGCCTCCAGTATCAACCTTAATCTATCCATTGGCTGGGGTTCTGCCACCTTCCCTCTTCAATTGTCATCATGTATTCATCCATGCGATAATGTCTATATAGCTAACTAGATGTAAAAGTTCTGTAATGTATACTAACAGTCGTAATATGCAACCATGTGTCTACCCATACCCCACCTGCCAATTTTTCTTTCACTCACTCTCACTCTTCCTCTCTCTAATCACAAGTCAAGGCAGACAACCATCCTCCAATAGTTGGGGTCTGTTCAAAGTTTCTGTCTGTTAAAAGGAAGTTTTGCTTTTTTTGCAACTGAAAAATTCTGTTGGGTTTCTGTAAATAGGCTTCAGATACTAGTTTAGACCAGCAAGTGCTTTGACATGACTTCTGTTATGATGTGGTTCTATATACTGTAAATTTAAAAAATGTATTTGGTTTGATTTATTTTGAACTGAGATTTTTAACATGGTGGATTCAGCATTCAGAGTGGAAGACTCCTTTCACTGTACTGTACAGTGGTACCTCTACTTACGAAATTAATTGGTTCTGAAGGAAATTTCGTAAGTACAAAATTTTGTATGTAGAGACATGTTTTCGTCCAAATGCCCTAATCCGTTCCAAGCCCCCCAAAATTCAGACATAAATGTTTTATAAAGCATAATAATGCATCAAAACATGTAACAAATACATGTTACAATTAGATTATTACACAATAAATTTGAGTTGTGCAGAATGTAAAAACAAAGAATAGAGTAAAGAAATGACGGTCATTTACCTTTTAACTGCTGTCCCCATTGTTTTTTGCCCTCTTTGGTTCATGCACTCTTGCCTCACGATGCTGAAAAAAAGAGTGAATTCCAGTCCTCCTTTTGAACTTCTCCAACCACCCACGTGATGCCTTAAACTCCTTAAACTTCTTTTTGTTTTAATAACGTGGCGATTGTAGATGCATTACGGCCATATTCTTTGGCGCGATCAACCAAACGCATCCCTTTTTCATGCTTTTCTATTATCTCTTGCATTGTTTGTACGGAAAAAAAACTCTTTTCTTCGACTTTTCTTTTCCTGTTTTCTCCGTCACTTTCTTGGGGTCCATACTGAAAACTCTAAAAGTTAATATATTTACGTAAAAATATCAGAACACGTCATAGGTCGAGGTCCGAATGACGAGGACGCTGCATAGGCACCTATTTATTTACACACAGAGGTCCCTCTTAGCCAATGGGATGCCAGGAAGCTAAGTAATAGCCAATGGCAGAGCAGCTATAAGAATAGTGCGTTCAGGAACCTTTGGGAGCTGCTGTATACTGTAGTTTTACCTTTCGTAACTCAAATTTTCTTTCGTAACTAGATGCGATATTTTCCTGTTAAGGCGTAGAAAATTTCGTATGTAGAGACATTCGTAAGTAGAGGTACCACTGTATTTTAACTTTGCTAGCCAGCTTTCCCTAAACTTTATAGTTTCAAGTTTGAAAAATTATCCTGTCTACCAGCAAATCTTGCAGTTAGAACACTAATTTTCGCTTTTTCATTTTTATCATTGAAGTTACCCCCAGATAATATGAATGGAATGGGAGCGATTTGCCATGACTTTCCATGACATACATTTTTTCATCTGTGGAGTGAAGATGATAATGCAGCACAAAAATCACCAAAACACATTACCTGTCAGTCTTCATCATACTTTTATCTGTTAGTGTGTGTGTATCTGAAATTATCTATCTATCTATCTATCTATCTATCTATCTATCTATCTATCTATCTATCTATCTATCTATCTATCTATCTATCTATATATATATATATATATATATATATATATATATATATATATATATATATATATATATATATTAGGGCTGTCACTTAAATGCGTTAATTACATTAATTAATTACTCTGCAAATTAACGCACTTCAAAAATTAACGCAATTAATCGTGAGTGGCAAGTCAATGCGCAAGCATTTTAAATTTGGCCCATTGAGGGACCCATAGGCTGCAGTGACTCCCTAGCTGCGTCACTAGTCAAAAGCAGAGTGACTGACAACAGAGATGGACACGACACAGGAGAGCGAGGCAAGCCCACTCGGACCTTTGGGCGGAAAGTTTATTTATAAAAAGAACAAAGACGGGACTATCAACAAAAATGCAGTGATTTGTACCTTTTGTAAAAGAGAATTTTCATATCACCGAAGCAGCTCCAGCCTAAGGTATCATTTAAATGCAAAACATGTCAAGGACACAGAGTTGTCTGTTGTCAGTTCCTGTAACGTTAGCTTACCCTTTTAAAGGAAAAGCCTGTTGGCATCTTGATACTGATGCTGCCTTATTTAGAGGCATGTTATACAATTCATTATGAATTGCTGTATTGAGTCAGCTTTAGTATTCATTTTGATTGAGAGTCTGCTTATGTGCCTATTTGAGACTCAGCCTTATTTTATTTCTGAATTGTATTTATTTTATTTAACTATATTTGTATTGCATTTTTGAGAAATGCCCCTGGCCCAATTGGTTTGCTGATGTGCTTGGCCTTTTTTCTTTTGAATTTCATTTGTAAAGCACACTTAAGCAATAAATATGTGGATTTCAAATCTTCTCTTCTTGGTGTATGCTATTGATCAGTCATGCACTACAATTTTGTAAAGTCCTAGAATTCAAATTCTTTATTTGGGGGCCTTTAGCAGGTATGAGATTAAAATGTGATTAATTAGATTAATTAATTACAAATCCTGTAATTAGATTAATTTTCTTAATCGCATGACAGCAGTGATATATAAGAGAGAGATAGATAGATATGGATATATGCTTATATAGCTATAGATATACTGTGTGTGTGTGTGTGTGTGTGTGTGTGTGTGTGTGTGTGTGTGTGTGTGTATGTGTATGTGTATGTGTGTGTGTGTGTGTGTGTGTGTGTGTGTGTGTGTGTGTGTGTGTGTAGTCAGATTATTTTAATTCACTTGCAGACTTTTAATGGTTTAAAGCAATTCAACTGTATCAAATTTCAGTGAAGCATTTCCTAACATTATTCAGGTGGCACTGCAAGTCAATGACATTGAGCATGGTTTCCCCAATGACCAATTAGCTACCTGTTTTTTGCTTTTTTTGACCCTCATGAAAAATCCTTTTTCCTCTTCCAAATCAAGTGCCCTGTGGACATTTTTCCTCAAAGCTTCTTTCCATCTTGGTACGGTTGTTATTGATTGGCCCAAAGAACTCTGAACAGTCAGTAATTAAAAAGAATGGCTGGTGGGTGTAAAATTAGCCTTTGTGTCATTAGACCGGAACGACAGAGTGCGTAAAGTAGTGTAGCTGAGATGACTGATGACTGAAGGCCAATTAAAAGGCAGACCAAGGAAGAGATGAGAAGAAGGCTGGACATGTGGCAGAGAAGCATATGGATTAGTCTTGGATAATGAACCATCATCAATCTGCTGAGAATGTGATGCTAGATCAAGGATCCACTTTGAATGATCTGAGAGAAATCAGTCTGTGCTTTACTTAGAACCCCAAATGAATTTGTAAACATTAAATTGGTTTCCTCTTCAGAGTGGGAGATTCATTGAAAATACAGTCTCTCTTTAATACCTAAAATATCTGAATAAACAATCTCTGAAGTCAAGATGATTAGAGATCTTGAGAGTATTAATCTATACATTTTGATGAATAAAGTGACCTTCATGTCACTAAAAGAGTGTATGTTAAGCGTTGCATTGCATTGATTTTCTTATTCCTACAGAGAGCCACAGGACAAAAACTGTATACAAAAAAAGTATTTTTTACTATAATTAGTTTAGCAGATCTTTACCTGTTTGATACCAGATTGTGCTGCCGAGCTTTTCAAGGTGAATTTCAATATTTTACACAAAGCAAGTAGCAGTTAGGTACTGATTGAATCAAAAGAGGAAATAAAAAAATATCTACGTCAAGTAACACTGCCCCTCACCGTGCTAAAACATTCAATTATCTCGCAAACGCAGTCACAAGAAAGTTTCTAGTAAATGACAAAATAGCATAAACCTGATGTGATGTAATTTACAACATATTCTGGGCGCCTTAATTAGTTTAGTTCACACTCTCTGGATGTCCCCAAAGCAGAAGATGAATCGAAATGCAAAAAAAAGAAACACTACAGTACTTTTAGTTAATGTACCGTACATACAGCGAAGGATCAGTGAAAATTTAATAAACTCTCAAGTGAGGACATTTAAATGTTTAAAGGGATGACTAATATTTTAAATTATTACAAAATAAAGACAGTAAAGCACAATTTCGTATCTGCTTTAAAATTGTGTACCATCATTCTGAACCAGTCGGAGTTGGTGAGGGGAGCTGTGACTAATACCACGTTGAAACACATTACATTAGCTAAGTCATGAGCAACTTTGTACAAATCAGAGAGACTGAAAGAAAAGATCAGATTTTGGAAAACTTCATGAGCTGTAAGAAATACTGGACAAGAGTTCTGCATCAGATTTCGCTCTTTAGACTTCTTGAACAACGCTTAATGCTTTCATTCAGAGAATCAAGTTTATTTTGGATCAGGCTGATGGAATGAGTCCATCCAGCGAACATGACCTCAGTATTATCATCATTTAAATAAAAAAAAGCTGACATGTTGAATTATTGTGGCAGGCAAGATGTTACTATAAGTGCTTGACTTATTAGATTGGAGAGGGACATAATGCTGTGTGCCATTTGCATAACAGTGAAGGGAAACACTGTGAGTCTGATGAGCTCTCTAAAAGAACTAACATAAACAAAGAACAATAACATGAAGCCATAGGGGGCCCCACAATTAATCATAAACAGATGTATGACTGTATCTATTGTAGTATAGAACATTTAAGGTAGACCCAGGTAAAGAATATGATAATACCACAATCAAATCACAATTGAACACCTGTTTGTTTGCCAATCTTGAATGGTATGTGTAAACCATATATTAACTATATAGCAAAATTTAGAGGGCTGGTGAAGGATTGTTCAACCTTTAATGAAAATCTTTTCTGATGTTAAGGTAATCATAGGTAGCTCATTCATTTCGGGCAATAACTTGTCCTTTGAAAAAAATTTAATGCTTGACCTGCATCAGAATCAAATGTCCATGTGGGGAAATCTAATCAGCTGCACATCATTGTTTTTACCACATCCAGTGGTTGAATATATAAAATTGAACATATAATGGAGGAATTAATCCTTATCCTGTGTTGATTTTCCCTTGTAAACCAGTAACACATGGGGTGCATGTCTGTAATACCCATGGTTAAGTGTTTGCAAGGTTTCAGTAAAACCCCTTGTAAGCCTTTGTCCATCAAATGGAGCTCTCTGAATGAAAAGACCATGACGTTAGGTATTTTTGCAGACTAAACTCTGGAGCCAATACTTCCCCCTGGCATAGCAGCTTACTTTTGCTAGTTTCAATTAAATCAAGATTTTAGCCAAAGGGGAATAAAACATTTCAGAATGGAATTGAATCGCAACTCTGTTCAAGTTGTGCCTTCTTTTATTTCCTCAAGTGATGAATTTGATAGTTTGTTGCATTTATTGGATTTGACACCATAATCATGATTTGTCATCTGTTTGAAACATCAGAAAATGTAGCAAGTTCTGGATCATTATAGCAAAATTTTACAAAACTAAATAGAATCTAAGACTGCATATGACCCCTCACAGTGAGGTTATTGCAGTTTGCAATTGTGTCAATGAGGGTGAAGGTAAGCTCTTCCTTGGAAAAATGTCTCTGTGAATCTGTGCAACAGAGGTCTGCTGTATCAAAGTGAGGCTATATATATATATATATATATATATATATATATATATATATATATATATATATATATATATATATGAAGTGTGACTTCCTTCCTGAATTCAAACAGACTGAATTATTTGATTATTTCAACCTTAAAGTCGGGATTGTTATTCATTTATGTGAGCGGATGTGACAGTGCAAATGTCAAATATCCAACTTAAAATTTGAATCTTTTTTTTTTATTTTAAATATTATGTTTTGTTTTGTTTTGTTTTCTCTCCAAAAAACACATCAACTTATTTTTATTCCCAGAATCAGAACAACAGATGGAGGTCACATTCACCCAGGGTATGAAACATAGAAGTAATAGAAATGAAATTAAAAACACAGTAGATGTGAATCATTCACAGAGAACCTCCTCTATCACATTTGAGTACATGTCAACAGCAAGACTAAACACAGCAGTTATGAGTTCTGTTCCAAATCTTGGAATCTGTCGTGAAGCCTCTGTGGACCACTCTTACTATCCCCACAAACGTTTGGACCTCAGAACTGGAACGTAAGTAAACAGAGTTTTAATAGAGTATTAAAGGAGAGTTTAGTGCTGCGCATAATGAGACCCATGGTATATGACGCCATGGGGTACAGCTAGTATGAGATCATTTAACTTATATTTACAATGAATATAATTATCTCTGGTGATTCTTTCCATGTTACAGCAGAGAATGGTCGCTATTGAGAACTGCAGAGAAAATGAAGGCCTCAGATTGTGTGTTTTCACTCAGCTGAGATTACACATCTATTGTACTGTTTGCTTCTTTCATTATCACATCTATAGCATTAAAATGTTCATCAGAACATAGCCACTAATGTGAGAATTCATGAAAAGTGAATTTGTTTTTGTTTGTTGTTCACAGCTGGCTGAGTGTCAGTTTCTTTCCTTTGAGTTCATTTAACACCTGCAGCATCACATCAAGGTTTGTTTTTAAATAGAGAGAATAATTTTGCTCATTGACACACATGTACAGCATCCATAGTTTTAGTCAAGGGCTGAGGTAATTAGTCTTCTGCTACACATCTACACAGATCAGCTGTTATATACAATCAGGCTTGTACGGTAAAATTGTTTTAGCCGCGTAAGGATGAACTCCATTAGAAATAAAAGGACACTTTTATTTGATATCTGACTGAAGATATCACTCTACAAAGCCTTACTGGACTGCAAGTCTTTTTTTAGAGTAAAAAGTTTGCTTGTCAGAAGGTATATCTTTTACATGGCTAGTGGCGTTGCCATAGGTCTAAGGTGTATTTGGGAAAATGTTTGTTAATCCAGGTCCAACACTGAATTATGGTATGAGCGCCATGAGCGTCCATGTCTATCCTGACGAATGCTGTTCTTCTGCCAAAGGAAAACATAATCAAAGGTAACCATTTTTGAAAGATAAACTACAAATTCACTCCATTCCAATAGCCAACACCACAGGCTACACCTTCCTGAAGTAGAAAAATTAAAAGTAAAATAAAATAAGGTAAAAGAAACTACAAGTAATATATATAATTATTAAAACCACAATCTTAAAACCAAAAATTACTTGACATTTGATTCCTGATATATTTATTTTGAAGCTATACCCCACAAATGCATGAGCTTCTTCTAGTGCATAGTTTTTAAACCTCCTAACTGGCTTTTCCACACATACTCATTTACCTTTTGCAGTCAATATATTTTCTCAGAAACTCTATGATCAGTCACACTTTAATTAAAATCAGATTGGGTCATAGGGCTGCCTCACTTCCACACATCAGTTGCATCAACTTCAATTTAGTGCACTTTTTCACACTCTAAACTGCCTTGGTACTTTCATAGCCCCTTATCTAATATGATTTATCAGCAATGCCCCACATGTGGCTTAGAAATTACAAGCTGGCGAGCCAGAAAATGTCTCTGATCATTCCGTTCAAGTAATTTTGTGACTGACATTGTGGAGAACAAGAGAGTGATGCCCCAAATGCTACAAGTTTGGCATAAGTTGATCACAGTAGCAGCTCAGACAGCAGCAGGGAGTACAGATTATGTAAACTATCCCCCTAAATGCTTATGTTTTAAATAATGCAAGGATCTCTACAGGTCAGCTACACAGGGGGACAGAGATCATAAGGACAGGCAGCAGGTTAGGGTGACTAAGGACAAAGATGGAAATGAGTTAACTGGTGCCGGCAGTGTACTGGGTAGATGGAAGGAATACTTTGAGGAGTTGATGAATGAGAAAAATGAGAGAGAAAGTAGAGTAGAAGATGCAAGTGTGGTGGACCAGGAAGTAGCAGTGATTAGCAAGGGTGAAATCAGAATGGCACGAAAGTGGATGAAGAACAAGAAGTTAGTTGGTCTGGATGAAATTCCTGTGGAGGTATGGAAACATTTAGAAGAGTTCAACAGAAATCTAGTGGGTGAGAAGATGTCCGAAGAATGGAGGAAGAGTATACTCATGCTCATTTTTTTATTAACTAGGGTGATGTGCTGTGGTACTTCAAAACGAAGTCTGGAATGGCAGAGAAGTAAATTATAATAGTACAAGACATGTAGAAGGGCATCAGAACAGAGGTGATATGTGCTGCTAGAATGAAGGGCAAAGTTCACAAGACAGTGATATACAGATAGAGACAGTGCTGCTGAAGAAAAGGCAGGAAGCAGAGCTAGATGTGGCGGAAATGAAGAAGTTGAGTTTCTCTCTAGGAGTGACCACGTTGGACCAACTATGGTACATCCATATAGGCATACAAACAGATCCAAACATCTCCATTGTTCCTCATAATCTGAATCCTTAAATAAACCCAGAGCCCACAGCTGGGAGGCTTATTAATATTGCAGCATCGTCAGTATTCATAATGAATGAGAACAAGTGTGAAGACTCAGAACGGCTGTGGCTGTAACAATGCAGGTCACACAGATAATCAGTCTGCCCAGCCAACGCCAGCTTAACTGATAAATTCACATTTGGCACTGCATGAAAATGGGTAATATATACCTGTTGGCATGCCTGATGGAATCAGGAAAAAATGTTGCTATTAGGAGCCAAATGGATGAAACATTTCTTTTCTAACTCAGCCATTGTCCTGTGCTGTCGTAATAACACAGTAGAAAAGGGAGACCTCTCAGCCCTTTTATAAATGATTCACCTTTTTCCATTAAAATGTCCTGTGACATCTTTTATGCCTGACCTAGTACTGAAGGTGGTGGCAGTGGAGTGCCACAAGGTGCTGAACTGGGCCCTCTCACACTTGCCCCACGTTGATGTCAACTCTAAGTTGGACAACCTTAGTTAAGTGCTTCCTGATTTAGATTCACTAGAACAGGGGGAGGAAAAGTGAGACTAAAAAAGATGGCCCTAAAGCCTATGAATGTAAAAGGCTAAACCATATTGTTTGAAAGTGATGTTGGAGATTTGCCTCTTTGCTTGTTTTTAGAATTAAATGTGATGCTCAATCCAGTCTCCAGGCTCCTGCTTATCTGTACAGATTTGCCTGTCAGTAATATTATGTATCAATTGCCACCATACAAAGCAGCATTTTCAGGTGCCCCTTTGAGAATATGACCAAAAATGCTTTGTGTAGCTCCAAATATTACCCAATCACCTAGTGGTTATGGCCTCACACTTTGTAAGGAGACTGTGATGTTCGTATCAAGCTCTCAGAAAGAAGAGGCATACGTTTCTCCACAAACTGTCAACATAATGACATAGGAGAGTTATTAAGGTCAAAACAAAATGTTGATACCAATCCTACACTTCGTCATGTCCAGTCACGGCATTCAACAGAAAACATCCAATTAAAAGAGAAAAGGTTTCTAAAAGTGCACACAGCAGCAATTTTTTTTTTTTATTTAACTGGTGGCATGTTGCTGTTTCCACTGTTTCTCCTTTACTGTCATCCCCACCTTTACTTTTAAGCTATTTCTGAGCGTTGGCTTGTCTGACATTTGAATATTCAGCAAACAGATGCGCTCACATGCACGTACAAACACACGGCACACCGTAGTCTTTGCCTTTTCTTTCACCTTCTTCCAACACTGACACTCGCGCAACTTGCTTTGTTACTCTCTTCCAGTCTCTCCTTCCTACAAACACACACAAACACACACACACACACACACACACACACACACAATGTCATTCTCTGGTGGAGAAAAAAATAACTGTATATGCGCCAGGTGTGCTCTCAGCAGTGACTCTGACCCTAGACAGATATCAGCCCTTCTCCGCCATGGGGGACACAATGAAAAGCAGCTCCAAACATTTATTTTCTCATCTGTCCTCTACACTATAACTGATATATCACCTTTGTCAACTTACACAGATAGAAATGAGAATGAACAGTCATATCCTGTTTTAGAAATAAAGTTTTAAAGTCTTATGTCTACAAAAGTTTCATGTTTTGTTTTCTTCGAAAGTTTTGAAAGAAATATGAATAACAGCATTTAAAAATGATCCATTAAGTTTCAAATGTCAACTTCAAACCAACGTGACCATGTGAAAGGGGCCACATATGATTCTACTTGGAATTTAACTGGATCTGCAGCTTGCTTGGCTTAGACAAGATTGTTGACAGTGCCAGCTGATGTATTTTATCTATTTTGCCGTCCAGCAAAAAAAGTCTTCAGTGTAATGTACATGTAACAAGGTGGTGCATCTATAAAGGCAGTGCTAAACCAGGAGATCTTTTTCTGTGCAACAGGTGTCGTTTACCACAGATTTGCCCAATGAATAATTCATAGGGCTCTTCCACCTTTAAAAGACGTCCTATTTCATTCATTATTAAGGTGTCTTTTCGCTGTGGTAGGAGGAACCTTCAATTATTTAAAACAATATGGAGCCTAGCAAGGGGGTTAATAGGGCTTTTGCTGGCACTGAGCAGTAGGAGGCACAAGGGTGGAGTTGGGGATGTGGGTGGGTGGGAAAGATTTATGATGCATGTTTAATGGAGGGGTGAGAGACTATGGCACCAGGGAAAAGAGGTGTGAAACTGTTAGTGAGAAAGTGAAATGGAACACAGTTTGCGATGATGGAAAAGCATTAGGAAAAGCATACCTCAACCAGAAGACGTAGTTGTGATGTCTTCATTGCAACAAAAAATTACAATCTCAAAATGACATTTTATTGGTTCTGTCACTTGACAGTTAATGTGGGACATATGGAATGCTCATCTGACAGAGCAATCTATGGACAGGTCCTCATTTTCACTGTATTTTATATGAAACTGAGCATAACTTTAGACTAACAACTAAGTTTACATTCATTTATCTGATGTTGTTCCATCGACACTTAACTACAACACTCAAACAGTTCCCTCTGCTTTCATTTTGCTGTGAAATCATTGTGATTCTCCTCCTCCTTATTTACCTCCAGTTCATGATATCCAGCTTCAGTGGCAATTCTATGATCAGATCAGATAACTGAATGATGTGGACGAGGCGCCACGATGTGCAGGTGATGCATCCAGGGGCCACCTCTAACCCGTAGCAAGCGACGATAGGTTTCAGCAACACCTGTCACCCACAAGGTGGAAAAAGAGGCTGAAGAAAATCCATGATGGTTGTCTCATCTCCAAGAGCATAGATGGAAGGTTTTTGAAGAGTCCACAATGGAAAACAATACAATTAATTATTGGGGGGTTTTTTGTACAAATTCTACTTAAGATTTAGAAGTCAAAAGTCTAACACAACAAAACTGTTTTCTTTTTAAAGACATTCACAGAGTTTATTGTTAGGCACTGAGGTGACCACATCTCAAACAGCTGACACACTCACGATGCAACATGCTATCATTTGGACAATAATCCAAAACAAATTACTTGCAATGACCAAAGAGAGTGATGCAGTACATTGTCTCATTCAAGGACACATTAATAGGTCACACTGGAGATTACAGACTCATGTTTCCTATTTCCTTTATCAAGTTTATGAATTATCCGATATAGAATAGAGTAGAAAGCCTTTATTGTCACTATACATAGTACAATGAGATTTTGGGCGTCAAATTAAATTTGTGTCCCATCATATTTTTTTTTTTCTCTCAGTTACCTATCTACAGGATTCAGGCAGTTAGAAACAGCCATCACGTACAGCTCCTCCAGCCATAAATTCATTATACTAAGTCACACAGCCTCCCTGTAATTGGTCAAAAGCGATCATTTTGCAATGTTATCATTATCATTACTAATTGATTTAATGATCCACGCATCCCATAAATAATGCAAAAAATAGGAGATTAAGAATTTAGCTGCCCATTGCCATTAATATGATCAAGATGTAATAAATGAATGAGCTACATCTCATTTCATTTAATCAAATTCGGTTTTATGGAGCCCAGTTTCTGCCCATATTTCCTGCTGGTGCATAGATATTAAACAAGTTGTGTGATCTTGTGTAATATAAATATTTAACAATCTTAAATTCTGGACACTGTTTGGCATCTCAAAATAAAATGTGAGGCATTTTTGTAAGTACTTTTTTTAAAATAACTTAAATTGAGTGCTACTTATTCTAATAAGATGGACCTTTTTATGTTTTAAAAGAATCTGTGGCAGTAATTTTATATTGCTTTTTTACTTTTAAGTAATTAAAATAAAAGCACCATTTAAAAAATGAATACACAGAAACTTGCTAAAGTGGTCCACCCAATCTCATTCCCCCCCTTCTCTCCTTCTCTCTTTAAAATGCCATGAGAAAGGATGCAGCTTGCCTTATGGACATGGATGAGGTAGAAGCCTATTGGAGGACAAAGTTTTGCAGCTTGATGAAACACTACTCTATATTATACTGTAATATAAAGGTTACTGGAGCAAGGAAACAAGTCCTGACCAACGTTTGACACATATCGTCATAATCTGTATTCCTGACCTGTGTACAGCAGTGTCCCTCAGCAGCACAGTCAACAGAGCGGTGCCAGGCATATGATTAAGACATTCACAAGTAATTAAGCATGCCCAATCTCAAATGTCATCAATAATCATCTAATTCCACAGTGCAGCTGAACTCTTTCAGTTTTCTCTTACAGGAAAATTATGTCAATTAACTGAGATCAAACAGGAGCGGAAGTCATTCAGTCTCAAGTGTAATTACTGCTTTATTGAGACAAAACTACCCTTTCTGTCTTCACAGTTGGATCACAGAGTGCAGTTATTGAGCCCATTTTTGTCCAGTGATGGTTTGGTACACAGTCAAGATATTCAGTCTGTCTTCCCCTGTGAAAATTGAGAAGTGGGTGCCTCTTGATCTATAGTTAAACAAAAGAAATAGTCTGAGTGGCTGTCCTTAAAGCTTTTTCTCCTGATATGGAAAGCATAGAAGAGAAACATCATCCCAAGACACAGGAAGCTCTCATTATTCTTTTAAGAATGAGTGAATGTAGTCACATGTTTTCATTACATTTAGGAGCCACTTGAATAATAGAACACACAAGCGGACTCGGAGATGACACTTAAAAATGACATTAAAAAAGTGTCATCATTTGTCAGAGTGAACCCCGCTTTCCTCCTAATGTCAGCAGGGATAGGCTCTAGCATAAACCCATGACCTGGATTCAGATAAGCAAGGTGATTTCTAATCACCTTGTCTTCAAGAAGACGATTGAATGAATTCTTGCTTATTGGGGTCTTGGCTTGGTAGCAAAAGTCTACCGATGACGCTTCCTTACCCTCTGTTACCTAAACAAAGAGAAACTAATGCTGTAAACACAATCAACAACAAGGATGTTGATTCTGATTGCCGGGTTACGTAATAAACTACCATAGTGTTTGACGTTTAGTTTCATTTCTCTGTATAAGATAAAAATGCAGTTCTTTTGAAACTCCCACAGGCCATGCCGCCTCATCCTAGTCCACTGTAAATGGATGGAAAGACTGGAATTTTTTGGTCTGACTTCGGCTTGTGATAAAATGAGATTTTTGTGTCTTGGCAGAAAAAATATACCATAACCAACCATTGTAGTGCAAACACAGAAAGATGTATGTTGTTATCACCAGCTAGTCCATGCTTCTTGTTTTTCAACAAGACTAACACATTTTGCATTAAATGAATGCAGTAGTCTGGAGTGGAACACAAAAGCTGGCAGTGTGTGAGCACAGGCTAAAACAATCAGCTCTGAATTGATTCCCTCCTCTTTCCCTTCCCTCTTTCCAGTTTCTCCTTGTCACTGAAAAAGGAGATTGAAACCTGCGATACCACCAGTCTCAATGTATATCTGTCAGCAAGAGAAAGAGAGAAATAAATGGAAATGGGTCTGTGAACTGTGGAAAAGGAGACTGAGAGGGTGGGCAGTTTGCTCACAGTAAGTAAATTTTGCCCTGGGTGACAGTTTTCGCAAACTCCCATGAAGCTCTCTGCAAGGAGCAGAGAGTTGCACGCTGGGCCACATAGAAACAATGGACTAATTAAGGCAAGGCTCTCGACGCAGGGTTCATTGCAAGTCTTTGGATCTCGGCTGGACGGTGGAATGAGCGGGGAGGGACTTTTCTCCTGATTAAACTTAGATCAAGGGAGCTGACACAATCTGGCTTTGGTTCTGGTTAATGAATGTTTCCAATTATTTTAGCTGCTGGTTCTATCTGCTTTGACTGCAGGACACATACTTGCACACATGCAGTGGTACCTCAGTAACTCAGTAGATAGTGTATGGTACTATCAAACTGAAACGTCAATAATAAGGCTACAATATTAACAAAGTTCTACCATGCTATACTGAAGAAAAGTATCCACGGTTCTCCAAAAATCACATACAGATTGCTAAATTGAGCAAATAAAGTCCTAGACTTATTCTACCCCATATCTAACCATATCAAAACGAAAGATGGATTTGGAATGTAAACAGGGGCATATGGTAAGACTTTATGGAGATTAAGCTTTTTTATGTAGTGCAGGTGTAAGGAGGGAGACAGGCAGAGTTGGAAAACCAAATTGACAGTGTCTTTATTCAAAAAAGATGTGGACACATTAGTGCAAAATTTTACCAGATAGATTTTAAGTGTCATCATCCAACCTAATTTTATAGCAAACTATTTCTGATATTGACAAAAAACCATGTAGCATAATTCTGCATAATATTCAATAAATTGAGATCTCAAACATTCACTGCACCACTATTCAATGTTGGCCTGTGGTGGGAAGCACCAGGCACAATTCTAATCTGACTAAGTCAAAAATGAATAATAAAGTGCAGCTCCAAACTTCAAATGATAAAGCCTCATTGAAAAATACAAAACAAACACAACAAAAATAGGAAACTTTGAAAAACAGATTTTGAAGAACAGACAAATTAACAACCAACTACAGGAATTACACCAATTGATTGAGGAGACAATAACAAACAGGTGGCACATGGGAGGAGCAGACAACTGGGGCCAGCTGGAAATAATCAAACCCTCACAGTGGAGGGAAAATCTACAGGGAAAACAACAAGAGAAAAATCTAGAGGGAAAACAACAAGAGAAAAATCTAGAGGGAGAACAACAAGGGGAACCAATGAAATGACAAGAAAACAGGAAAAGGAGAGCACAATATTTCAGACCAAATTTCTTATACATAAATAAAACTGGAGATAAAAAAAAAAAAAACAGAAAACAGAACTATGACGCGACCATTAATGATGTGGTTGCTATAAAAAAAGAAGCTTTAATTTCACAAATTCAAATCATCCTCAAAAACAGGGGTTACCAAAGTGGGGCTCAATGGTGGCGTTGGAGGATGATGTTGAAGATGATGTCCAATAATAAATTATATCAAATGGTTATAAATAATTCCTTTTAACCATAACTGTTAAAAAATATAGATAGTACTTCAAAGATAAACCACTTTGAGCACATTTTTTTTATTTTTACAGTTCATCATTGCAACATGGCCATAACTTCATACAATGCTTGTCAAAGACAAACAAACACATGCTGGCATTTGTCTATCTTTTTTTACGTCTGTCTGTGTACCCTGACTTTTCGGCTTCTCACAAGTGGCAGTTTTTCTTTCAACCAACAAACTCTTATGCCGACTTCATTCCAGTTGTTCAGAGAGAGCTGCAAGTTTGTGTGTGCATATGATATTTTGTGGGAATTTTCTTGAAATGTGTGCACATATGTCCAGCAGACTGACTTTAAGTTAAACATTTTCAGATTTTGGCAAAAGAAATGAGATGTGACTTTTTCAGCAAGAAATAACACAATTTATAGAAACGCTGTTATGGGAAGAAAGGAAGATGGCAAAAAATGTAACATAATGTCAACTATGTGTCCTCTTCAATTTTTTGAAGGCAGAATTATTTTGAAGTATAACTGATGTACTTCATACTAAGAAACTTAATGTGCATTAAAATGTGACATCACTGCTTTCCTATTATATGTGGTTTTTTGGTCAGTATTACTACTGGAATACTGTGTCTGTTGATAATTTACAGATTTCACGGATATATTCTTAACTTTTAAGTAGAATGTGATTCTTCTTTTACTTTTTGAAAGAAAATATATACTTCAAAATGTGTAGTTTTCTTTGCACATGATGGGGTTAAATAGCATGAAATTTGAAAGTAACAAGTGATTAAAGTTATGAGAAAAAATGTACATGAGTTTAAATTCCATTTCTCCCTTCTAAGATATAGTGGAGTAGAACTATGATGTCTCACAAAATGGAAATATAAGTATCTTGAATTTAATCTTTGGTGCAGTGTTTAAAATATTTTCTTCTCTATATTTGGCAAAAACTTATTTGAAACTTTGAATATTGACACTTGGCACAGTTTACAGTTTTATTAATTACAGTATTACTTATTTTTTAATTATTACTGCACAACAACCAACTTAATAATGACATCATGGAAACATGGTATCATTAACTATCGTGATACTGTACTGTTTTTCTATTTGTATTCTCTTTTTTTTTTTTAGAAAAGTCTCCCATGGACAAGTGGTGAAAATTAGCACTTGTGCTAACACACTGTAAATGACGCATCTATGAGTTGTGCAACTGTGCAATAAGCAATGTGATTGTTATGTCCATGTCAAATAAATAAACATAAACACAAACATGGTCATTCATACTGTTTATTCAGTCAGTGCATAAGCTAGTATCTAGCACTACTGGAACATCAACTCAAGAAGTTGTTTTATCTAGAAAAGCTGGAACACTGTGTGTCTGTCCACTGACATTTGATTCTACCTGTGTGATTTATTTTTTTATGTCAGTGCAAATGTGCATGTGTGAATGTGAGAATAGGTATTGAAAGAGACTCACAAGAAGTTAAGATGTTAAATTTTGATCTTATCTCAGAAATGGCAATCACAGAGAGAAATCTGTGACCTTTCTGACTTTTTGTATCAAAATTATTTGTTCTTTATATTGGGGCTGTCTCTTCCAATCTAACTCTCCGACACAAACAATGAACATCACGTCCTCTAGTGTCATCAGAGCACTTAGCTGGGAGCAGTGTGTTTGCGGTTAGGGGAAGTTTGGGTGGAGTATTACTTCATCATTTTGCTTTCTTGTTTTCCCTATCTCCAAGACAAAACAAGGAAGGGGCTCTTTTAATCCTCACATATTCTTTGCATTATGGGTAAGATGATACATGCTGCAAATTGTTCAGAACTAAATGAAATATTTAGCCGTGGGACATGGGCTCCTAAGGATGTGACAGCAGACAGCATATGAAGTGCAGTTTAGTGAGGGAGCACTTGAACATTTTAATAGTAGGTGGTGCCATCTTCTATGGCCAAACAACTCAATCAGCAATCTGCTGGGACATTTAGAAAATGGGATAGTTCAGTGATTACTGCAGCCATTCACTTCTGTGACGAAGCAATATCAACCAATCCTCGGCTCTAATTTACTCGTGGCACTCTATTTTGTTGTATATACCCACATCTACTCGGGCTCATTTTTACCAGAGGTTAGAGTGTTGTCATTAGAAGTCTATGATGGAAGAAGCATTAAATAAGAAATTTTTGGCTCTGCTGCAACCTGTGCTATTGAGGAGCCATTGTACTGTAAATGGGGTGCAGTGCACTGTGGGAGCTGCTGCCATACATATAGATTACGCTTGTCACTGCTGATCTGCGTGGAATGGCTGGCCATTACTGGAATGATCTCAGGCCGCATACGAATGCACATTGCACAAGCGGAGCGCAGGTGGACAATGGGCATGAAATAGATATTTGATGGAGACAAGTAGCATGTACTGTAGGCTTAATGGCAAAAGACAGATGGCAACATGAACTGAGGTAAAGTGTTTGCCAATACACATGCACACGTACTCACAAACTGCAAGACACGTGCAAGATACACACATGTGCATTCAATCTCACACACAGTACACACATGGAGTTCCCAAAGCAGATAAAACCATCAGTAGAATTAATATGTGTAGGCTGTAATGCTTGGGGCCAAAGCCCTAACAGTAAACACATCACTCACAGTGTAACTGTACCGGCCAAGGGATCAGCCCAATGATAGGGAAGGATGGGAAATGATTTAAGTGCATGTTGCAGCTGAGTAGCACTAAAACACTGAGCAAGTAAGCTTAGACACACAGAGGCAGGGTGGATTATTTTCTTCTATGTTTGTGACAAGTTTTTTAAAAATTATTATTCAAGAGTTTTGGTGAAATCTTTCAGTTTGATTATGTATTGTATTTTATACACCAACTTCTTCAAAGTAAGGTTATAGTGAGGTCTGATTTGAGATCATTTTATCCCTCTTCAAATGATTTAGCTTCTTTGAGATTAAGCTGCTTCTGTTGATAGGAAATATCTGTATCCAGAAAGACAAGTGCAGTGTTGATAAGAACAGATAAATGAGTTTAAGGAGATGAAATGAGTCTCTTCTTCCCGTAGGATTAAAGAGCCTGATTTTTTTTATTTTTGGATGATCCAGTAAGATTTAATTTAGACTACTACTGATTAATGTTATCAAGCTTCAACAGATAATAGTCAACTGTTTGTGAATAAACAGAGGCTGAGAACGATGGTGAAAGTGGAACAGTGGAAGAGAAAGAAAGGAATGGAGAAGCTCGGGATTTTGCCAGCACCTTAGGGAGGGGAAACTGTATGGGAGTTGAGGGTAGTCTCTGTCAATCACAGAGACCTGAGCCATGGTTGAGTAGGAGGTGGTGATGGACCAGAGAAGGTTCCCAGGGGCACAGGGGGGACAAGCTTACATGGGTGGGCAATGAGTGAACATAAGCTGTACTGAAATAGATAAATATATTCGGTGAGTTTTTAGGGGGATAGAGAGCAACAAAAAGGAAGAGTGGCTTCACTGTTCAGGGCCAAACATCAAACAGGACTGGGGCTGTGGAGACCTATTGTGTGCAAGAGAAAGAAAGAGGGACATTGAAAGAGAGGCTTAAATTGTGAGAGTTGCTATAGGCTTTGTGCCGAGCGCAAGAAGATGGAGGACATCACAACCGTTTTAGGGAATACACACCGACAACAAGAGTGAAAGATAAATTAATCAAACAGGGTTGGCTTTTGTTTCATTTTTCACGCCTGCTTTGTAAGCTTGATTTCTCAATCATTGTTACATAAAGGAAAGAGTTAAGTGCGCACAGGTTTGCCAGATGTGTTGAAGTAGTATATAACAACCAGGATCAACATACAATATTACTGAGACAGAAGAAATGTTTTACAGTTAATACAAGGATCAAATCTATGTGTGGAAAACAAGATCAATCTGGTGATTTTTATTAGAAAAAAGAAAAGAGCAGTTCATCCTTATTGAACATTCAGGGGCTTAAGCTCCATTTTAAATTAGTGGTGAGGTAACCCACCTGCATGATCCTCTAGTGGCCATTTTTAACAGGAGAGATGGGGGATTTTAGCTGATCCAAAACAATGCTGAAATAAATCAGTATTGAATAGGACTGTGACAAGGGGACAAAGCAACAAAAAAGCTGGACTTTGAGTTAAACTGGTTTCTTTGTTTTTGTTTGGCTGAACTCTTGTGAGTACCACAAGCTGTTGGTTTCATTTGGATTTTTAGTTATTAGTAGGAAACTTGCCATCTTTCCAAAAATTACATGCGTTGTGATGTTATATTTTTGCCAGACAAGTCTAATAAACCGCTGTTGCATACATATTGGAGTGTCCAACAACTGGTAAAAAAAAAAAAAAGAACTGTACAAGAACAAACATATGGACACATTCCAATGTCTGCACATAACCAGCATGCTCATGTGTAGACACAGCAGTTCTTGAGAAACTTGAGAAACAGCTGGACAAAAGAAGCACAATTAATTAATTATAGACAGCAGTGTTTGAAAAAGCGAAGAAGTTTGCTTGAATATTGCCTCTGAATGTGCTGCTAGTGAAACCTAGACATGCAGCACTTTCTTGTCAAACATTTAAAGACCTTAAACCTGATAAAGAATGAAAGGTTTCTGGTGCTGGCCACCCACCGACTCACCTCCAGAAAAGTGTGTGAACTCACACTGAATCACAGAGAAAAAATATGATAAAGTCTAAGTCACAACTCATGCATGAAAAATACACGTCAGCACAGCTAAAACAGTGTTGTGAGACACACACATATGTCAGGAAAAATTAAAAGTGATGCATTTTAATGTTTTTCACATCTAATCCGGGAAATGTTCTCCAGAGACAGGCTATTGCTTTAACGTTTCTGGCAACATTTGGGAAAAATCTGACCATAGCGGGCCTGCACAGTGTTCCAACGGCTGCCTTCTGACACTCATCTCTAAACACACACACACACACACAACTTTGTGTTGCTTCACACAGACCAACTCACACTAAAATAATTCCCATGCGTCCGTGCCCTTAAGCAAGAAAAGCCTTTCAATTGAAATATAGAAGTCTACAGATTTATAAAATACACATTACTCCCTCTCTATCTCACCCTTTTCTCTGTTCTCCTTTCTTTCTCATGCTTCACCCAGGACATCCGGATGACACTCTTGAACATTTCCCTACATAACTGGACCTCTCTCCCTCTACTGCTCTTCATGTCTGTTTGCCTGCTTTAGCAGGGTGGGAGCTAACAGCCAATAAAAGAGCAGACTGTTTCTACTTTCACAAAGAATTTTAGAAAAAGGGGGCAGATCCTTTCTGCGTTGAGTGGTTTGTTTTTCATCCTCTCAGTGTACTTTGCTCCAGATTTTGGCCTCTTTTAATGTAGTCTTAATAAGAGGGAGGGAGTGAATCATTAGACAAGCTGCCAGTTGGTGCTTGGCCTTCCAGCCAAATTGTTTTTGTGTGTTTTTGTGTGCGTGTATAGCAGCAGCAAAATATTGGAGTCTGTCAAAGCCTTTAAAGGCCTAAACACATACATACCCTGCGTAGTGGTTGAACAACACCATCATCAAGTCAACATTTGTAAGGATTAATTATCTTCAGCAGCTGACAGCCTTGATTTGTGGTGTGGATTTGAAAAAGCACAAATGAGAAATAACAGCATTCAAAGCTGGGAGGAATAAAGCAAAATGTCTGCTGCTGAATAACGCAGACACTCCCTTATGATTTGTATCTAACAAAAAAGATTTAATGTTTACCTTTAAAATAAAGTACATCAACAGTCATTTTTTCACAAAATACAAAACAGGGCATATAAATTATTTAAATTAAAAGGGAAAACAGATCATCTATGCATCTGTTTGAAACAAAACACTATACTAGACACTGTGGGACGGCTTTAATGCAAAATCTGCATATGCTCAAGGCTCTCTCCACCAACTACTAAACTAAAAGTTCTGTGAATGTTTGATAGACACAAGAGCCTTTTTAAACAACAGTCTGGCATTTCACTGTTAAATCTCACAATACTGCCTTTATAAATAGCGTTTTGTATTATACCGAGCTCATGAATAATTCAGGTGGAATACAAGAAGACTCATGGGCTGTGGTTGTTGTTATTGTTACTTTTTTGTTTGCTTCTATGGCACTCTCCTTGGCCCCAAGCTATACCCTCTGTTCTTTCAGAGGTCCACTGCTTAACTGGATTGTTTTGATCAGAAGAAATCACTCTAGGGGGCCTGTAGGCATGCAAAGGAGGCAGCTCCTCCTTGGTGCGCCCCAACTGAGCAATTTGTAAAGGGGACGGCGCCTTGCTCAAGGGGGCCTCGGCAGTGCTCCGGAGTGTGAGCTGACACCTCCCACTGTCAGCTCACACTCCGGGTTTTTTCTTGGGCGGGAGCGGGAATCGAACCGCTGATCTTGAATCATTGGACGACCCGCTCAACTGCCCGCTCTACCACTGAGCCACTGCCGCCCCTAAGACACCAGTTGAACCTGTGCTTCACCACAGTAGCAATCATCGACTCTTTGGGACATAAGGCTAAGATTTCATAGCCAAAAGAGACCCACTAATAATAATGAATTAGATTTATATAGCACTTTTCTGGATACTCAAAATCGCTTTTACAGTGGATCCAGTATTCATTCAGTCCTCATTCATATTTGGTAATGGTAAGCTAGTTGTGTAGCCACAGCTGCCTTGGGGCAGACTGACGGAGGAGTCGGCCCCTCCGACCACCACCGGAACAATCACACACATTCACACACCAGCGAGTGCCTCACTGGAGGCAAGGAGGGTAAAGTGTCTTGCCCAAGGACAGAACAACAAATGACTCGGAGGGAGCGGGAATCGAACCACCGATCTTGAATCATTGGACGACCCGCTCTACCACTGAGCCACTGCTGCCCTAAGTGCTTAGGTGAGTTTTGGGGTGTTTGATGCTCCTCTGTAGAATATCTCCATAGGTCATTTAAGGAGGTTGACAGTTGTCAGTGCCAAATGTGCCAATGTGCTATCTAATAACCACAATTACTGGTCATGTTGGGAAGCGGGTGACCAAGATTGGTGAAAAACATAATCTTGAATAATTGTTCAAAATTTTTTAAGTCAATAGATCAAGGCCCCGTCCACACGATAACAGATATTTTAAAAACGCAACTTTTTTGCTGCCTTTATGCCTTCCGTCCACACGACAACACAGATATCCGGAACGAAAATGCAACTTTTTTAAAACGCTGGCCGAGGTGGATTTTTTAAAAAAACGCTGGGTCTGCGTTGTCGTGTGGACGGTGTATCCGTGACTTTTTAAAAACGCTGACGTCTTGCCTGCGATAAAAACCGCTGTGACGTCATATTTATGGGCCCGTGTGTTGTGACAACAAAACACGGAGGATTCCTATTGGATAAAATTTGACTCAATACTGCCACCACATGGTTTGGCATGCTCATAGCAGTCTTCGAAAACGCACTGCTGCGTTTACGTGTGGACGGAGATTGTTTTAAAAACACTGTCGTGTGGACGGGAATCATTTTCGATGCGTTTTTAAAAAGTTCAGTTTTTTAAAAAATCCGTCATCGTGTGGACGGGGCCCAAGTAACTGTTTTGTGTGGGATTTGAATTTTGTTGTTGTTGCTGTTGTTGTCGACGTTTTGTTGGCACCATGGGAATGAGTATCAAATTCCAAATTCATGCAAACATTTTCGAGATATTTGGGAGAAATGGATGGACTGACATACGGTATGTATGATTTTAACATGTATTCCTCTACATTTATATTCAATATAGGTTACTGTTGTTGAATATATTTTTTCGCTTTCATTTAGTCTTTAAAGAGTGTTTACTGAAACCAGAAGGATAAATAAAGAAAATGCCCCAGCACTTCAAAACTTGCTTATGCTGGAGCATGAAAATTTTAAATAAGTACATTTAAATTCATTGCACTGCTGACCCTAGACTTCTATTTTTAGCACACCCAATGCTCATAAGTTTGACCCATCATATTCCATGTCAAAAGAGCTCAAATGGTTGCCTAAATAAGCACTGTAATAAACACACAACAGCAGAATAAAGCTGTTTGCCAAAAGCCTCCATCGGATTAAGGCAGAGTCAGGGTGCCCCTGCTTGCTACCCTTGGCCTCTCAACTTAAATGCAGGTAGTGAGGAGGCAGCACAGCTGCTGGGTCAGCAATAGGCAATCGGTAAACAATATGTAGAACAGGAGAGAGGAGAACATTCCAAGAATTGAAGACTGAGAGGAAAGAAGCACTGTTGAAGGGTCAGAGAAGGGGAAGACAGACAAGGAGGCGTAAGAAGGGACATTGGCAGGCAGAGGAAGGAGGATGGTTCTTCATGACGTGACACATTAATCTGTTGTTTTCCCCTTAGCTTTTGGTTAAAAAAAGCCTTCATGTTTCTTTTTAATGTGTGGAATAAATGACGATCACGTAAAGAGATAAATGCCAATCAAGCCAACTGCAAGGAGGAGTGGCAACCTCATTAAAGAGAAGCAGAAAGTTGAAGCTCAGGAACTCATCAAGTTGCTGTGAAGTTTTTTAAAAAATAATAAAAATAATTAAATAAAACTTGTAATTTTTTTGTTTTTTCATTAAATCCTTCCTGAATTGTGTTTAGATTTGCATGACCAGTGCTCTGAAGTAGGAATTTGGGCATTTAACTATCTACAATAGGATCAACATAAATGCTTCGATGCAGAATTAGAAGAGAATTGTTTTGACATTTAAGAAGAAAATAAAATATAATGAAAAATTTTCATTGGTTTGTGACTTTAAAAGTGCTGAGGCACTACATATCATGTCTGTATTATGGAAAGTAAGACACGTCTATTTGAACAGACTTGTCTTACTTTCCATTAAATCAAAGAGGTAAATCACAAAGCTTTGTATAAAGAAAATCTTCAAATCGCATTGTAAAACACAATAAAATAAGAATTAAAACTCTATAACTAACTCAGACCATGTAACTGAAACAAGCCTATTTTGATTTCAGTTCTTACCTGTCTTGGGCACAGAAAACGTGCAAACTTCTTGAACCAATAGGGTAAGAAAACACAATAAAGTGCTCTCTGGTGTGCCTGTCCAGTGGGACGAATATATTACTATGGCACATAGTGTTGATTGACAACTGGAGGTCTGTGGGTCACATCACCTAATATTGACTGAAAATGTTGAATCAAATGTTACTTGCCAGTAAAAAAAAAAGGCCTGGTCTGTCATGAGAGTGATTGTTGGTTTGTTTGCTAATCTCTGGTCATCTGCCAAACAGTAATTCATACTTCTCCCATTTTATAGAATTGGATTAGACACCATTCTCTCTGCTCTGTGGTCCAACCATCCATCCACCCAGCTCCCAGGCTGGCTAAATATAGTAATTCCTTTTTTTGAAATCTCAACTACAAAACAGTCTGCTTAGAGAGACAAAGCCATATCCTAGCCATACTCTATGCGACCTCACAAACTAGGAATGAACCTCTTCAATTGATGACCCACAACACATATTATTATTATTAATATTATTATTATTATTATTATTATTATTATTATTATTATTATTATATGTTGTCATAGGCTGAAAACAACTTATAAAGACATTAAAAGTATATTTAAAATAGTAAAACCACAATAAAATTAATCAAGGATTATATTCAATATAAATACATAAGATTTTTTTAAAATTACAATACGCGAATATTTTATGTAAAAAGTTAAAAATAGCAGTGGGGAAATGTTGACTCTACCTCAGCACTGCATATGGCCATTTGTCAAATTAATTTGTACTTGGCGTATTAGTAAATTAACAAAAATTGATTGAAAGACAAGAATCTGGCTGGACAAACTGATTGGTTTCAGTGTCCCATAAATCTAAGGAGGCATGTTAAGTGCCATGTGAGATTGTCTCTCCAAGACAAATGATGGCATTACTACCTCAATTTCACATTGTCTTAGAATTAAAGTGTCAAATTAACATAGGTGCTATTTTACATTGATGTCCACTTATAGAGCAAGTTTGTGTAGAGGGACATATTCAACAAATGTAATTTTATTCCAGACTTTATTTAACTTAACCAAAAAACACCAAATAAGATAAAATAAGATAATCCTTTATTGTACCACTGTGGGAAAATTTGTGTGATCGTGGCACCGGGGGGGGGGGGGTTATACATAAATACTTAAATAATACACATACATATTAACATATGTAACATATCAAATATGCATATTCACATATGGTAAACATATTAACATATATCATATTATCAACAATTTACAGTTTATATTTACACTACAAACTACAAGCTATACACTACAAACTACAAAACTTCAGATTACATTGGTCATCAGGATTTAGAAAGTGGTGTTCGCTGAGTGGTCTGCTGGGAGGTTTGCTGGTTATACAGTATGACGGCCGAGGGCAGGAAAGACCTGCGATAACGTTCCTTCACGCATCTTGGGTGAAACACACTGCGTAAAACACACTGATTCTAGCACCAAGTATTTTACTTATCAAACTTCATATAATCCACTCACTTGTACATCTAGGGGTTAATGAAAGTGGCCCAAAGCTTTTTAAATCAATCCTCTGGACCTGAAAGTTTCTTAAAGACATTTCACCTCTCATCCAACAGGCTTCTTCAGTCTGACTGACGGCAACAGAACAGGTGTAGAAGCATACAGTAAAATATTGATAAGCTTTTGATTTGCATCATTGTTTGAAAACTGGTGACAACAATAAAAGTAAATATTTTAAATACTTTTAAGCTCCTGCATCAAGCAGGAGCTTAAAGCAATTAGATATCAAGCACCTGCTTGATATAAAAATGACACGCACTCAGTGAGTGAAGACAACTTGTTTCCATTGCTAATTTCTCACTGATTTTTGTTTTCATTTCACTGCTAAAAATCATTCACAAGGTCTGCTTTTTTAATATATACACATTTATCAATATAATATGCCTAGCAATATAAATTACAGTGGTTAACAGTAAAATGTGTGGCTACATCCTTTTATAATGTGTCTGTAGGTGTAACAAAAAGTAACCCTGAATCACCAAGACAAAGATTTTGAAGGTTGGCTTTTATTTGTAGTTATCTGAAAGATGAACTTTCCTAGACTCTGTATCAAGTAATGCTGGACTGTCAAAGGCCAACAGTGGTGGGATAATCAGTAATATAAACAAAACCCCCACTGTTATGGCTCTTACTTACGTACCAGAAAGAAGAGTTAGTGACCCATAATGCCTGTGAGGTCTGTCAAACCACCTGGAGTTGGCCCACACTGCAAGCAGACTACTTTAATCTTTAACTACTGCCGACACATAAAGATAAAGAGTCTCTGCATTTGAAAATGGAACATTCAGGATGGAAGATTTAAGGTGTTTTACCCTTCCTGCTGAGTCTCAGAGTCAACTGTCTGCTTTCTTGATCTCATTCTAGTGGTTTATAGGCATTTTTTATTGCTGTTACAAATTGTTTCCCTATAGGGTATCTGGTCTCATACGTACATGCATAAAACCATTCACACTTCATCTTTATTCATTGGCTGTTCACTGGCTGTTTGGTTGCCTCTTGGAAGAATTTACTTTAAAGAGGTTTCCACTAGTCAATTGATTTTGAAGTCATGGCAGTTTAGGCTTCAAGCAGACAAGATCTTCAATTTAAAAAAAAAATCAGATGTTATCTAATTTATGTTGCAGCAGTGGTTCAGTGGTAGAGCAGACGTCTTGAAGACCAGACATCGCCCAGCCATCGGCGGTTCGATTCGAGCTCCTGCCAAGACATCCTCCACATTGTGAGCTGACGGTGGGAGGTGTCAGCTCACTTCCCAGCCACTGCTGAGGCACTCTTGAGCAAGGCGTGATAAAGTTCATTATTTTCTGTAATGAACTGATAAACATTAGACTTTCATATATTTTAGATTCATTGCACACCAACTACGGTAGTTCAAGTCTTTTATTGTTTTAATATTGATGATTTTTGCAAAAAAAAGTAAAGAAAAACCAAAAATCCCTTTCTCAAAAAATTAGCATTTTTCATCCGACCAAAAAAAGTGTGTTTAATACAAATAAAGTCAATCTTCAAATAAGTATGTTCAATTATGCACTCAATACTTGCTCGGGAATCCTTTTCCAGAAATGACTGCTTCAGAGCGGCGTGGCATGGAGGCAATCAGCCTGTGGCACTGCTGAGGTGTTATGGAGGCCCAGGATGATTCGATAGCAGCCTTAAGCTGATCCACAGTGTTGGGTCTGGTGTCTCTCAACCTCGTCTTCACAATATCCAATAGATTCTTGATGGAGTTCAGGTCAGTTGATTTGGCAGGCCAATTGAGCACAGTAACACCATGGTCAGTTAACCATTTACCTGTGGTTTTCGGCACTACGAGCAGGTGCTAGGTTGTGCAGAAAAATGAAATTTTCATCTCCATAAAGCTTTTCAGCAGATGGAAGCATGAATTGCTCCAAAATCCTCTGATTGCTGGCTGCATTGACCCTGCCCTTGATAAAACACACTGGAACAGCACCAGCAGCTGACATGGCCCCCCAGACCATCAGTGACTGTGGGTACTTAAACTGGACTTCAGGCATTTTTGCATGTCCCTCTCCCCAGTCTTCCTCCAGACTCTGCTACCTTGATTTCTGAATGACATGCAAAATTTGCTTTCATCCAAAAAAAGTACTTTGGCCCACTGAGCAACAGTCCAGTGCTGCTTCTCTGTAGCCCAGGTCAGGCGCTTCTGCCGCTGTTTCTGGTTCAAATGTGGCTTGACCTGGGGAATGCAGCACCTGTAGCCCATTTCCTGCACACACCTGTGAACGGTGGCTGTGGATGTTTCTACTCCAGACTCAGTCCACTGCTTCTGCAAGGCCCCCAAGGTCTGGAATCGGCCCGTCTCCACAATCTTTCTCAGGGTCCGGTCACCTTCTGGTTGTGCAGCGTTTTCTGCCACAACAGACTATAAGAAATTTCTTTCTGTGTCTTACCCTCTTGCTTGAGGGTGTCAGTGATGGCCTTCTGGACTGCAATCAGGTCAGCAGTCTTACCCATAATTGCGGTTTTGAGTAATGAACCAGGCTGGGAGTTTTTAAAAGCCTCAGGAATCTTTTGGAGGTGTTTAGAGTTAATTTGTTGATTCAGATTATTAGGTTAATAGTTCGTTTAGAGTACCTTTTCATGAATTTTTCATGAATTTTTTGAGATAGGAATTTTTGTTTTTTCTTTACTGTTTTGCCGAAATCATCGATATCAAAACAATAAAAGGCTTGAACTCCTTCAGTTGTGTGTAATGAATCTAAAATATATGACAGTCTAATGTTTATCAGTACATTACAGAAAATAATGAACTTTATCACAATATGCTAATTTTTTTAGAAGGACCTGCACAGTATATATGTGCATGTTTAACCCTGTGTTGGAGAGTGTAAAGAAAATTTGTGAGAGGAATCTTAATGGCAAAAAATCCTGTTTGACCAGACGAATCAGGAAGGCAGCCTTTTGCTCCACTCAGAATTACACAAAGGAGTTTTCTTTTGAAGAAATCACCTGCTATTTCAGATGACTTCTGAAAATTAGCTATGTCTTCCATGGATAAATATTTAAAAAACAAAAAAACAAACAAACAAACAAACAAAAACCAAGAGCAATTCATTTTTATTTTGCCATGCACTTGAATAGCTTTATCCCAGCCTGCACTAGTGTCGCCATCCAAATGGTAAATCACATTGAGGACTTAAACATTGGCCAAGCCAGTTGCAACCTGGTCAATAAAAGCTACAAACACTTCGAGAAAGGAAAGCTTTTTTTTTTTTTGTAGCTCCTTAGCTCACCAGATACACACATAGAACTCATTCAGCTGTCAAACTACTATCTCCTAGCTGTATTTATGCTTGTGTAATTACTACAGCCAGATGACAAGTTGCTGACAGATGGCAGATAGATGGGCTATGCCCTTGAGTTTGGACTGTGGCTGTATGGCCTGTTCATCAAACGCATAATAATATTGGAGGTGGACGGCACATAGTCACGTATACAAATTTCCAACCCAAGGACACAGTGACGGTCTCCTCAGGAAAAGGATGACTATTATGCACTCTGCAGTAAAGAAAAATGCAAGTTTGAATTTTCAGAGTGTTTCCTTCCCCAGGAGAAATGTCTTGCCATAAATATATTGGCACATAAGTATCTCTGACAGAGTTCCCTCTTCTGGGAGCAGTTCACTTAATGCTTGTTGGGTGAGAAAACGGACGATTTTTCAGATGTTGGTGCCATCAATCATCAAATAGTTTTCATCTGAGAGAAGAGATGGGGGCAGCCATAACATTATGTAATCCGTCAATAAAATACTATCTTGCTCACACAGCAGCCCTTCAGTGCCATGCTGTTTTGATAAGGCTGTTTTGAGAAAACCAACCTGTATCACAAGCACACATAAAGTAGTCTTGTTTGATTTTTAACTGCAAATTGCAATTAATGTAGATATGACTCATATCACCTTTTGCAACCTACCTGATTTTATTGCCAGAATTAGTTCATAAGCCTTTAATGAGCTATAACTGTATTATTACAGCTGCTATGGTCATTCACAAGCAGAGCCAGGAAGTCAGTTGACATTTGCGTTTGAGAACAACAAAAGTGCACATCAAAAATTGCAAAGCACTGAGCCAACAATCTTCACTATCTTTGCCATCTGTTTTGCCTATGCATAACTTTCAGTCTGATGCCTGGAAACTGGGGGCCCGGACTTGCCAGTTCCCTTGCTGCTGCTGCTGCCGCTTGGTAATATGTATTTGTGACAAGCAAGAACAAAGCATCCTCTAAAATATGTTTGAAACTGTCCTGCAGCTGCCGTCACTCTGTAAGCACACAGGGGAAGATCACTACAGAGAGTTTTAAATATTCACCTACCCAAATTACCTGATGATACTGCTGTCACATTGGCACTTAGCATTCAGCACATCTAGACAAAATTAGAGGTCAGAAAAATATAGATATTTTTTAAGTTATTGTCAATCCACCATGACCAAAGTAATAGCAGGGACTCATCCATATTTGGAAGCCACAATATCGAGTATATATTTTTCTGATTTGTTACATGATACATATAAAAACTAGATTAGCCATCTGGTTATATTTTTTTCTGCCAAGGCAATGGAATGTTTATGAACACACATTATTTTGTCCCTCACTGTTTGCAGGGAATCACAACAAAATATTTACTGGTGGGCTTTAAATTTCCATTCTGCTTTCAGTAACAGATGCCTTAAAGTTTAAAAATTCTCATTTGTTATTTGCTGTTAATTAGGGTTTGAAGCTGCTAAAATATGTCTATTCTGAAAGACACAGAATGCTCTATATTATGAGCTGCACTCTTTTGAGAGACAGGTAATTCAGTTGGTGAAAAAATGTTGTGTCTTCTTGCAAATCTACCATGCAATCTCAGCAAAGAACACTGGGTTTCATCATGTAGAGATAGTTAGGAAGGGATATGCCGTCATTCATTCTATGTGTGTGCATGTGTGTCTGTGTTCCACACAGGCTTCTATAGCCGTCATCCTGTCTCTAGAAGGATTTAATCTAGTCCCTCAGGCCTTGTGCTCAAAGGCAGTGACAGACAACTAGCAGGGGGTGTGAGAGATATGCATGATACGGTGTATTTTATGTTGTGTGTGTGTGTGTGTGTGTGTGTGTGTGTGTGTGTGTGTGTGTGTGTGTGTGTGTGTGTGTGTGTGTGTGTGTGTGTGTGTGTGTGTGTGTGTGTGCCTATGTGGTGTGCATTTTTGTTACCTATTGGGAACGATTTCTTCTATAAACCTTGACCTTGTGGCGACCAATAGTCCTCACGGGGACAAAAGACAAGTCCTGGTGCAGCTGTTGTTTCTGATATCCTGGTAAAAGTTAGGGATAAGGTGTTAAATGAAGTTAGATTTAACTCTGATTTGGTCAAAGGGTTGAGGTTTGGTTCTGGTTGTCCTCAATGATTAGGAGACAATGTAATATTCAGTAAGGACAGCTGCACAAACCTGTGTGTGTGTGTGTGTGTGTGTGTGTGTGTGTGTGTGTGTGTGTGTGTGTGTGTGTGTGTGTGTGTGTGTGTGTGTGTGTGTGTGTGTGTGTGTGTGTGTGTGTGTGGGAGCATGATTATATCTGCACTGTACCAAATGCAAGACAAGAATGTGTGTGTGTGTGTGTGTGTGTGTGTGTGTGTGTGTGTGTGTGTGTGTGTGTGTGTGTGTGTGTGTGTGTGTGTGTGTGTGTGTGTGTGTGTGTGTGTGTGTGTGTGTGTATTCTATCTTCCCCTACTGTGTGCCAGTATACCCACATTACACCCACTCCTGGGTGTAATTCCTCCCATGTGTATGCTTTGTGTGTTTTACAACTCTGAATGGTGTTCAGCTCATATGGGAGTACAGTTTTCATCCAGAGTGATCATTATGCATTATTATCATTATGAATTTAAAGGGGATGCATGTTAGTCATGCATCCCCTTTTTTGACTTGTTTGTTTAAAAGGGCGGCACGGTAGCGCACTAGGTAGCGCTGTCACCACACAGCAAGGCGGTTCCGGGTTCGAGTCCCGCTCTGTGCGGAGTTTGCATGTTCTCCCCGTGTCTGCTTGCGTTCTCTGCAGGTTCTCCAGCTTCCTACCACCTCCACTTAGCCGTTCCAAATTGCCCGTAATGTGTGACTGTGAGTGTGCCTGGTTGTCTGTCTTTGTGCGGCTCCGCGGTGCACTGGCATCGCGCCCTGAACTTGCCCCGCCTCACGCCCTATGCCGGCTGGGATAGGCTCCAGTTTCCTGTGACCCACTACGGCGGATAGAGTGGTTGAAAAAACGAATGAATGTTTGTTTAAAAAAATAAGAATTACAAATTAAGACGAGGCAAGACATATGAAAGTTCTTAAAAACGCTGAAGCATAAAATGGCTTAAGATTATTTTGTCAAATCGGTTTCAGACTGTCAGTACCTAATTTTCCTGTTTCTTGTGGTCAATAATTTGGCATCTTGGCTCAAACCCTCTACTTTTTCATTACATTATACAGTACGTATATCTAAATATGGTAAGTTGAAATCTCACCTTAAGGTACCATATTGTTACTGCGCACTGTTCTCAAGAGGTTCTTTGTACAAAATGATTCCCTTCATCCTCCAAGCCGCGTCATAGTTTACATTAGACAGATATGCTTGCCACTTAAAGCCCATATAAAGATTGATATTTCATGTATAGGCCTCACTGTTAATTATAGAAGGGCACAGCTGCAGGTGAATGTTAAAAGAAAGTGATCAAGCTCTAAGGCTGTGAATGGTTTCACTGGATAAGCAGCAGTCTTGTATGTCAATCTGCAGGGGGCTACTGTTGCACCCCGAAGCCATTTCATTGTTACAGTTGCTACTGCTGGATTGGAGAGACACTTACACCACTAGGATCTAATTGGTGTGTGTGTGTGTGTGTGTGTGTGTGTGTGTGTGTGTGTGTGTGTGTGTGTGTGTGTGTGTGTGTGTGTGTGTGTGTGTGTGTGTGTGTGTGTGTGTGTGTGTGTGTGTCTGCCTGTGTGTGAATGTGTATGTGTGCATTGTGAAGTGTCTCCATGTGTGTCACAAGTTGAAATATTTGTGATCAGCAGTGTCTACCTTGTACCCTGTTATTCTATTGGTGTCCTGCATCTGGTTTTTATTGTTTAAGTGTGTCACTGTGTTTTGGCACAATTTCAGATCCAGCCCCTACGACAGAACAACAGAACCACAGTTTTCATGCCAAGTCACACAGTGGCGTCTAATTCCCCATAATCCACCCTGTCTCCAGGCAGGTGATCCTTGTGTGTGTGTGTGTGTGTGTGTGTGTGTGTGTGTGTGTGTGTGTGTGTGTGTGTGTGTGTGTGTGTGTGTGTGTGTGTGTGTGTGTGTGTGTGTGTGTGTGTGTGTGTGTGTGTGTGTGTGTGTGTGTGTGTATCTTTGCCAAGGCCTTTTCTGGTGCCATCAATAAAATATGGTTACTGTCACAATTTTTTCGAAGCTCATTTTCCCGTCAGCCTGTCAGTCCTTGCAGTAGTTGGTAGACTAAGCCTGTCAGTGCCCTGGATAAGCCTTTAAATTTGCTAGAGGGGGTAGTGGGGCTATTAAATATCAAAATAAGGTCACTTTGGTAGTGCCATCAGTCATTGTGTCATCTACTTGTCTAATACTAGTGTAAGCATTAATATGTAAAAGATAAATCTCCCTCCACCTGCCGTTTTACCACTATTTAAGATTGTAGTGTGTTTTAGCTTTTTTTGTTTTAGTTAATGTATTTACAAATATATGTGTCAGTTTATGAAAAAAACTAGTCATGGTAAAATCTGCTCGGATAAATGAAGAGAGTTCTCTGCATTTTTCAGTAACACGCTCACATACAAAACATTTCATTAAGCCTATTTAAAGAGTCAAGAAAAATTCATGGACTTAGTTGAAACATCTTTCACACCATTGTTAAATGCTGTATATTAACAGCAAAGTGTGTGAAGTAACACAAAACAGTTGCCATCAATTAACTTCAAAAGTGCAATCGCCAATGTGGAAACATCAACACCCTGCCGGCTGGACCAGTTATGTAACCTCATCACTCAGCTGCTCAGTCTCTCAGGAAGACATGCACAATTGCATCCATAAGGCTGACCTGGGGTACAGCAAAAAAGAAACCTAAATTTCTAAAAATAAAACATTAAGTTGAAACATTGTCAGTTTTTTCCACTCTACAATCAAAAGTGATTTTAAGATTTATTATGCCGACAGTACATCATGCATCAATTTTTATCTACATATAAAGTATATATATTGTGTTGTTGTTGTTGTTTTTTTATCTTGAATGCTTGAGTCTGCATTCATCTCAAAATTACTAACCAGATGGAATTAACAAATAGACGTGATATGCTAATGTTTAACATTGTGCTATTTTAACATTTTGACTTTAGGTTTCCCCTGCCTTCAGTCTTTATGCTAAGCCAAGTAACAGTTTCCTGCCCTTCGGATTACATAGCATACAATCAAAAGATTTATTCTGATCATAACTTAAAACTCTTTAAAGAAAAGAAAATTATGAAATTTCACAAAATATTGCACTGTTCCTGTGCAAAAGCCATGGAAATTGATACTCTATTCTGTGATAGTCAGCTTTCAATATTGGTGTTTCATCAAACACAGCTCCAGCATGGCTGCCAAAGTATGTGTCACATTACCTGAAAGTTCCTCTTATAAAAATAATTCCAGATGTGTATTGGCAAAGTCAACTTTGTGAAGGTACACATTCATGAAGGCACCCAGACAAGTACATGAACTCAAACATAAGTTCATACCGCAGAAAGCCTCACATAAACATCTGCTCAGAAACACACTGCTTTACTCAAGGAATCATCACCACAACCATCATCCTACAATTGTTACCATTCCCACTCCATTTGTCAATCATCTAATCAGTTATACCAGTTGTCAATCATTTTCTTCACTGACCAGTCATCACAGCAGGCAGTCAGAGTTAACACTGGGCTCCCTGCTGTTCCCCTGTGTGAACTACTGACCCCAACCAAAAATGGACTTGGTCTCACTCCAACCGTCCTTCAGCCTCCCAGCTTTTACCTTTCTCTCTCTCTTATAACAATATCCACATTTATGGACTCAAGCAGGTCCATCCAGTACGCCGTGCACCCTCTCCCCTTTATCTTCACCCTCACACCCACCCATCTGTGTTTAGGCTGTTTTCCAACTATTCCTGGTATTTAGCCTGAGTGACAGTGTTTATTAATGTGTTCAAGAATAAAAGGCCTTTATTAAAAAGGTGAACGGGAAGCAAGTCTACTAAAAGGTGTAGGGTGGCAAGGTAAGGGAGCAGGGATGTTCATATGAGTGCACAAACACATTATGCATTACATGGATGTGTGGATGTGTAATTAAAAGAAGAAGCACAGAAAGGTGCAATAGCTTGTCCAATTATTAAACAACAATTATCTCATCAAATGCCCCCCAGCATCCTCCATCTGACAAGTTCAGCACTGATAACGTGAAGAGTAATGAGCACGCTGTGATTGTTATTTGTAGTGCAATTCAATGTGAAGTTAGTATTAACTGATCATCACAAAATGCATTACTGGCATGTCTAGGAATGTGCGCTACGTGGTCGATCCTGATCAATGATAAGACGCCATCTGTTACCTATGACTGGAACCGCCGGTTCACACACACAGTTGCATACACACACCAGTTCTGTCACTTGTTTCAAGGGCCTCCCTCCATAGCCTAGATTATAAAGGGTTTTGGTGTTATAAGCTGGCTGGTTTTCTTTCTGTTATTGTAACGTCTTTCTGTGACAGACACTGTCCTTTCTTCCTCTCTTTGGTTTCTTCTAGGGATTATGAGAGGCAAAGGGGGTGAAGGGGTGTTATAAACTCCTGTCTCCGGTCTCTCATTTCTATAAGGAGAGCAGGACACAGGGCCTCATGGCTGCAATTCTCTTCCCTACATCTAGTTTTAATTTGATTGAATGTGCCAGCGGGGGGGGTGGGGGGTGAGATTTACTCTGGAGAAGACAAGGAAGCAATTGAAAAAATAGAAATTGTGGTTATTATTTTTATGAGTTTTTTTCTTCATTCTGTGTTCAGTCCCCGCTTGTTGTGTTTGGAAGAGGTTTGGAATACGAGAAGGGTGCCATGGGGCACTGAGTAAGAACAAGGTTACTGTGGTTTAGAAAAATGTCCACAGGATTATATTTCCACAAAAAGCTTTTCAAAAGTGGCATATCAATCTTTCTGGGCTCACTGCGGCTTAATTAAAGAGCAAGTGACATCAATGCTGGTCAGAACATAATGAAAAGAAATGGTATAGAAATATTTTGAAGTCAATTTTACTCCTTCTTCTTTTATCATATGAAAGTTCAGGAAATTGTCTCTTCCAATCAAATTTCTTCATTTGTATATCTGTCTTATCTGATGGAGAGTTGGAGTGAAACACCGTCTGAAAATAGCTGGGCACTGGTTAAAGTCAAATGGCTGCCTGAAGTAACCATACCCTTCATATCTGTACTTGCTGGTGCTATTTTAAATTCGATGCTTGCCAAATATGAAATTTAAATTGGAAAACAGATTACATTACTTTTGCTTTTCTATCTGAAAAATCTAGTCAGGACACGCAGTTCTGGTAATTCAAAACAGTGATGCTGCAAGGAGAACTTCTGAAGGAAGAACAAAAACATTCATCTCCGTATTGGCTTATCTAAAAGTTTTCCCAATAATTGTAATCTCACATTACTCCCCAAAGTAGTTAATGTCTAATGATGGGGATGGTGGATGAGCATCGGAAAGCCAGTGGAAAAAGATGTCTGATGATCGGTAATGAACAAAGAAGAGGTTAACACAGACAGTACCAGTGGGAAACCTGAGCGACAATTCCGAAAAGCTGTGGGTTAGGAACATTGTGAAATGAATACATTTTCAGTGGACATTGTTTTTGTTGCAAACTGCTTCTAGCTTCCTTTTAAATCTACAGATTGCACAAATAATACGTCATCAAAACGTCCCATCCCTATCTTACAACTTTGCTGATTCGCTATGATGTCCAAACAGCACTTTTACACTGTGATGTGTAATAAAGGGACAACACTCCTGTCTTCAAGATGCTGTTCAACAAAGACTTCCAGCTCTCCCCTTGCAATCAACCCCCAATGCCCTTGTCATAAACAAACACAGTCGCACTGATGCTGTCAGGTTAAGTAAGGGGTTAAGCAAAAGCTGCCTAGTGTTTGCCATTTGAGAATTGTCATTCTCTTGGCAGAAAACCCCATATTGCTGCTGTTTCATATCCAGTGGTAACCTCCAAAGTGTTTGCTGCCAGCAAAATGTGTGTACAGTATTGGGTGTGTTTTCACTCCACTAGCCTAATGGCCACTCATCATCTTTAAGCCACTGACAACCTACAGTAGTAGGTACTTGTATTTTGATCTAAAGACAACTGCAGAAGAAGGGGACAATATCGGAACAAAAAACAGCCCCCCAACCAATGCCCCACCCCCCACCCCAACAGTGAACCGTGTCACTGTGTTACATTCAAACACAGTAATGTGCTTTACTAAAACAAATTCAGTGGCGCAGCCAATCACAAAAATTCCTCCATCATTCAATAAAAACCTACAAAAAGTATCTTCCTCACTGACTGAATTTTTTTCACTTATAACTTAAAGTATGCAACTGCATTTTCTGCTTACATTTTTGACCAGGTCTGTTCATGGCAGTGTCTATATCCAGGGGCCACAAAACTATAACTATGTTCACCTCAACCTCAGCCGTCTCTCCACACTGGTCAGTTCTTTCCATCACAGTGCAGACATCTCAGCTGACCTGCTCCCTCACTGTCAAGGTGCTAACAATCCATGAAAGCTGTCAATATGGATGTCTTCTGATCAGACTTTGGCTCACACATGAAAGCTTACATATATGAGTGTGCTCTGGCTTGGAGCACTGTGCGTAATGGCAGAGCTAAGGTTCTGCAAAACTGATGGTGGGCCAGCCGGCTCGACACACTCGGCTTCTCTGAGACCCAGTCTCTGTACAGATGTGAGCAATGCTTTGGCTCCGGCCAGCACAGTGCTTATCCAAACCTGTGAATCTGATACCAATTAGTGGCAACCTAATCATGTGCCTCCCAGTCCTGGTTTTTGTAAGGAGATGAAATAAAGACATGTAGAAAACCAAGGAGAAAAGCCAAAAGAAAGTGGTGGGGGAGGGGGTGGGTCAAGAAAAGAGGAGCCAAGGGATTGTTTAGAGAAGTGATCTGGCAGCAGAAATCTAAAAAGTCTTGATTCAGTCTGAATGGAAAATGCAGGATCTCTTAAGGAGAGAATAAGGACAAGACTCAGTGGACAAACATGAAAACTGGGATTTTCTACACTGCTGGCCACATGATAGAATCATTAACCACACCCAAGGAGTGAAGGAATAGTCGGTTGCAGAAAAAGGCATATACAAACATTGGATAAGACAAAGTCTCCCTCTCAGATGTATTATTGTCACTGTTCTGCTGTGCAGGTAGAGGTTGGCATTTAACCAGTCAGGAGTACCATACTAATCTCTGAGCAGATTTGCAGTTCATCAGAGGGTCATATCCCTTTTGCTCAATCCAGGCATTATTCAGCCTGAACAGCAGCACCTCCCAATACAAGGTAATACACTGTCCCCTAGTGGATTATATTTGTCATTTAGCAAAGAAGCCCAGTTAGACCATAGATCTTCTTGTTTATTTGAACTAATGACCCCTGTGTGAACCCTGTGCCATTCTGAGTTCAAGGCATCTAAGATAATAGCTAAGCCTCTTTTATAGTAAATAAAGCCTAGACAAGTCTGATACACATGGGCTGAGAGCTTTGGTTTATGAGGTTCAAGAATATTTCCCATCAGTAATGCCAGTGAACAGCATTTTCTCATACCGTATGTGAATACAAGTACAACATGAGAACAGTCAAATGCTTCTATTATCTGTGTTTCTCTGAAGAACTAATTATGTATATCCATTGAATTTATAGGGAAGTGCCTCCAACAGCATGGGCTTCAGTTTTATTAATTAGCCCTTATTTTGTTTGTTTCATTTTTATATTATAGATTTGTATTTTTTTCAATAATTTGTTATGTCTCTTCACTAAAAAAAATATGCAATGTATTAATGCAAATATGTGTAATACATATATATATAATATACATACACATATATATATATATATTTCTACATTTATATATATATATATATATATATATATATATATATATATATATATATATATACGAAGAAATAGAGAAAGCGAGTCTGAGACATTTATTTATTTATTTATTTATGTGTTTGTTTGTTATGAAAAATAGTTGAGCTTACTTTTTGAAGAAGATGTTTAGCCTTTTAAGAATGGCTGTTGCTTTTTTAATATACTTTATTATTTAAAATCTTGAAATAAGTAAAAAAAATAAGTAGTTTAGCATAATTCTACATAATATATTTGCATTTTTTTACAGTAGGTGTTGGTGGTGGTCAGTTTTTTTCTCTTATATCTCACATACAGTGTCTTATTTAAATGTATTATTGTAATGTATTGCCGATAGTATTTATTGTAAGGAAGTATAATTACAAGTACAGTTTGAATATTTTCCTTGAATATATTCTGTTTCCATTTTCTCAATTTTTTTACTAGGATGCAGAAGACAGGGTTAGCAGGATGTAGAAGACAGGGTTAGATGGAGGCAACTGATTCACTGTGGGTTTCCCTGAAGGGAAAAAGCCAAATTGAAAAGAACACGAAGAATATTTTCCATTTTGTCTGACACTTCATCATGAATAAAAATGTACGACACTTCTATGTAAAATAAATTAATTTTTTTTAAAATGTACAATATTTCATTTTTCATTCATTAACATTGACAACTTTCTTCATTGTACTTTTTAAAATAAATATTTTTCTGTCTGCCAAAATCCTCAATTTCAGCTGCTAAAGTTAATCATTAAAATTAATATTATTAATAAGCTCTCGCAACAGAAACTTTGGTTGTCATGGAATCATCATTTCAAATCAAAAACTATACATATGACAAATGCTCACAAATGTAATGTTTCAAAGTTTTATTCACATTATGTTCAATCAAGTTACTTCCCTCTCATCCTCCAAAGATAATGGTGAAAGTGACAAAATGGCACATACCATTTACGGACTTCTCTGGCTTTGAATATACCTTGAAACATTTAGGAAAACACAATTCCAAATGTACACAAGGTTTTTTTTTTAGACATTTAAATTATTTCTTTAAATCATGGAAAGATATGATGAAATTTGATTTCGATTTATTTCAGAATATGTTATCATTTCATTTAAAACTGTAGAAACAATGAAAAAAATAGTATTGCCAAATCTAATCACAAAAATGGTAGGCACATCAGATGAAATAAAATGAAAATAAAGGAGTATGTTGATGAACACAAATTGGCCAAACTGTGATCTGCCACATTTTGTGTAAATTCTCTATCTATATAATTTCATCCAAAAGATATTTTTTTGCAATATTTTTAAATTTATGGGGGGAAAAAATTGTTTTCATTTGAATTGTTTGTTACCCAGCTTGTCTGCATTAATTCAGCTCTGTGGCATATCCTGAAAACAGCCGGGCCTATTTGTCAAAGTTTGTCAGTGTTTTCCCACTCTTGCAATGCACACAAGATTTTCAGCAGCATGGACGTGATCAAGAGGAATGGATGGGTGACACTGATGAGTATGCTTACTAGCAAAGACATATGATGCTTTGGAAAGGTACACAGCAATTCAGAGAGAGAAAAGAAAATGGGCCATTGCCTCTTGGTGGCCTCTCAACATTTTCACAACAACTTTTGTGGAGACTGTTGTCTTAATGAGGCCCAATCCTTTGTTTAGCCCACAGTGGATCCACGGATAGGATTGTTTTAATCCCCCCCTCCCCGCCCTACCCCAACAAACACACACACACACACACACACACACACACACACACGCACACACACACACACACACACACATTCTCATGCACCAATTTTCCTTGTGTACCTCGGTTGGCTCCTTGCCAACCTAGCCAGACAATCCACCATATCTGAACTACTGAGACATGATACATCAGTGTCAAAGTCGTCATCTATTCTTAGAACAGTAGCCTGTTATGAAGGACCTCTACTTTTCTTGAGGGATTAATAAAGAGATTTGGTATAGTTGCCCCCTCTGCCATCCTGATACAAATATAGGAAAAGAAAGCAAGACAGTATGCTAAATATGCTGTGAAATCCCATCAAGCCAAATCTCTAGGTTGCTTGTGATGTTGCACATGAAGAGGAGCTTGTCTGTGTTATACTGTTTATTTTGGAAGTTGAAAAAAGCCAATGACAGCATGGCAGAGGATCAAAGGCACAGATGCAGCAGTTCTATTAACTTTTATTGTTGTTCAGAAGGCATGGAGACACAACGACACATATCCAATGTAACTAGGGCATGGCCGCATCTTTCAGACATGCATTATGTTCACTCACAGTTCCTTTTGCATACAATGTCAGATGCTACTTCAACTTTGACGCTGCCCGCTGATCCTAGACGTCCACAGAACGGCTTTGTCTCTACTCTGCTAGCTGGCGGCCATTTGTAGTAGACAGCTTACCACTGTGAAGGGTGAGGAGTTCATTCAATGTGTGACACTTGAGGTCATTCCTTCTTGTCTTCATACTAATACATTGTGAAGGCAGGCAGCATTGGCTCCATAAACCCACTCCTCTTTCCTTCACTGAGTGGAATATTCACTCCGTGGCACATTTTATGCAAAGATAATACAAATGTTGAAGAACAACTTTCCTTCAAATATCATCAGTGAAAGCAGAAATATTTTTATATGAGATCTTGGAGACAAAAATGTTTAAAGCGCCTCTCAAACATACTGTATTTCAAAGCTTCAGGCACCTTTAAAGATTTTAATAGTAATAATGTGTAATTTGGGCAGGGACCACAAAAATGTCTACAGTCTGAACATGTTGAGAGGATATTTGTCTTTTTTGTTACATATTAGGAACAATGTTTGAATGAAAATTCCATTGCAATAATGACATATTATCATTGCAAGTAATTACATCTAATTACTCATCATCACAAGAGGTACTGACATATCCAGTTGGATTATTAAGAGCAACATTAGGTTGGTGTCCAGTATTGATAGTTATATGTAACAAGTTCAGTATGTGTATATGCATTATAATAATATTAAGAACAAACTACATAAGCAAATGAGTCTGGAAAAGTAGTTAATTAATAACTGTAAGTAAATCATAAAAATATGATATACTAATAGTCTCTGTACTTCAAAAATAAAGTGTACTGTGAGAATTTACCATTCTCACAGTATAACCATTTAGTTTATCACATTGGTGATTATCAATACAAAATAAGAAAAATTAGTGGCTTCCCCAAGGCTCCATTCTTGAGCCACTTCTAGTCAATGCTGCAGCTGGCTGAAATTATAGAATAGAATACTGTATAGTGGTACCTAGACATACGATTTTAATTTGTTCCATGACTGAGCTCATAAGTCAGTATACCCGTATATTAAATTAATATTGTATAAAACATAATAAAACACACAAAAAAAGAGAAAGTAAAGAAATGAACTGGTTTTATAAGGTGTATTTATCTTAGAGATCAGACAACTTGAATTGATGGACTTGGTGGAGATGGAGGAGATAGGTGGAAGGAATTGGAGTTTGTTTAATAATTTTTTAGTTGCTTAAACATATAAAATCTATTTCTTAATCTCCTCACTAAACTTACTTGCTACACTCTTAATGCTATACTTTATCACAGCACTTAATTGCTACATTGTTTTTAGTATTTTGATTTTACTTTCATTTAACTGAATCAATCACATGATGGCTCATTGGACATAAAACTCATACGTTGGTGCACTCGTAAGTCATTGTACCACTGTATTGTAATATCTACACAAATTATCGATGACACACACTATATTACTGTGTATCCACATGATTTAAATCCCTCACATTTACTGAGTAAGCATATTGAAAGATTCACTGGGTGGATGTGCCAGAATTTACATAACTGTCTTTGGTTCTTATCAAGAAACATTAAACAAACAAACATTAAAAAACTAAGACTTTAAATTATTTTCAGGGGAAATTATTTATTTATTTATTCATTTATGTATGTATCTATTTATTTATTTACAGGTCTTTAAAATAAATCAATGAGTCAGTTGCAGTTCATTCAGATAACTGTAAAAAGAAAAGCACGTTGCTCAGCACAGTGGCTCATTGTGTATTCAAGGAGGAATTTTGGAAACTAGCTACTGATATGTAAAGCATTAAAAGATTTTGTCAAATATTCACATCTTATCGTCACATTCATTAAAAATTATAAAGACCCCTCAGGTACTCAGGGACGGGCTTACTTAAAATAAGAACCAAGCAGGCTGAAGCAAGTTTTTGGTTTCTATGCTCCTGAACTGACCAGAGCCACTGCGGTCTCCACAAACTGTCAGGTCCTTTAAATGAGACCTTGAAACATGACTTCACTGTAGCTTAGACGTAAACTCACAACACATTTATTTATCTCTAGCTTTGTTTGTTAATATTAGCTTTTAGTGTCTATTGTTTTTTATTTGCAGTTTCATGGTATTGTAATGTCCACTCATACTTTTCATTCTTTGAATGCCATGTGTTTTATGAACAAATGTATTTGCCAGAGTTTGTCAAATTTGACTTGAATTCTAATGTATTTGTTTATTTTTGGATAGATTTCATTCTTCTCAATCTTTGAGCACATTTAAAGGTGCAAATTAGTCTTAAAATATGTCCACATTTGTCTCCTGCAGACTATGCAAAGCCTTGTGGTTCATCTACCTATCTGCAGTATACCGTATAAAAACAGTAGCAAACATTAAAGATTAATGTTCAACATTAGTGTAGATGTATTTGTACATTGTTATTATTATTATTATCATTATCATTATTATTATTATTAATATTATTATTAATAATAATAATAATAATAATAATAATAATGATAATAATAATGATGATAATAATAATAATAATAAAATATTACTATTACCTTATTATTGCTGATTATTAGTGAGGTGTTTTAAGAGTGGAAAAGGGAAATATGTTGATGATGTGTGTTGATTGCGATTCATGATAATAAATAATTTCTTGTGGTTAATAAAATAATTGTAATAATTTACTGTTACCTTAAAGCTATGGAATAATTTTGCCAGTATGATGTTGCTCTCCTCTTTCATTACTGTTAAAAAAAATTTAAAATTATCTATCACTTAAAAATTCGTATTGGACTGTGATCCACCACAATGCAAAGTTTCATGTAAATCTGTCCAGTTTTTCATTTTTATTTTTTTTTGGGGGGGGGGGCAAAAACGTAGCCCATAGTGTCTCACAAAGTAAAAGTAAAGTTAGAAAAATAATCTACCCTTATAAAAGATCTGCACTTAAATTTTATGGACTTCTGTTTGGCCTACATCCTTTCCCTCCATGTTTCATGGAATTCAGTTCATTGGATTTTGTGTAATCCTGGAGACAAACAAACAAGAAAACAAACCAGCAATCACACATGGGTGGCAGCATAAAGTCCTTGGTGGAGGCAATTAAATTGTTGTAGACAGGTGCTTAAGTCAAAAAAATAAAAAAAATCCTATTAAGTCAGCCGATCCCTGAGCCCAAGGTAGTTAAAACTTTCATTTAAAAACAAAGCATTAAATATATTGAGTTTGCCATTACATCTTTTACTGTCAGTTAAAATCCATCAAGAGACATTAGAACACTTTTATGTTGTGACTCTATAAGAGAACTAAGAAAAGTTTCTGCCAGCAGTAATTCAGCCTGACCTGAGGGGCAGATAACCAAGACAGCCCAGAAGCCATAAAAAGTCATTTCCACCAATGACTTTAGAGATATAAAAGCCCATATAATCTGTATAAATAGCCAGAAGGAACCTGTGAATGTCGAAGAATATACATGGGAGCACTCGGCAAATCTGAGACATAATGCTTCACAATCTCTGATAAAAATATTCTGCAGTCTGAGAGTTTTGAAGGAATACTGAGATCAGAATCCAAATAACATATTAATTACGATGGCAAATGAAAATGTCCAGATGGTCTGCTTTCAGGTTTACATGATTTACATACGTAAATCCTAATATAATTTAAAAAAACTGAATTTGACTGGAAAATCACATATAAATAAATAAATTCATTATATAAAGTACGTAGCTCTTTTTAAGTTTGTGCATATTTGAAAATGTTGCATTATCTTAAACGTGATTACAAGTATTAGGTTCCCACTTACTCATACTGGGATATGCTTATCCAAAGATCCAGTGTCCCCATGTGTTCATGCAAAGATTCTAGAAAATAACCACTCCCTATCTGTATTTTTCAAGTAATATATTTGGTATGCATGTGTGAGGGACAGTATATTTATAATAGCACCAGAAAATCTAATTTGTAACATTTTACCATTGAACTCAAGATTGTGCTCACCATGGGTGTCTCAAGCTGGAGCAGCTTGTTCTTGGCCCCCTGCTGTCCCTGGGAAGGTGAAACTTAGGGAACAGTACCGCGGGTTGTTTGTCAACAGAAACACATTTTTTTAGGTTACTTCTCAGAGATTTTCGAACAATTTCCATGTCACGAGTCAAACACGAATTTTTAATGTAACCACATCTTAAACGGGGCCAAAAAAGTTTTACTCAGGATGTCAGATTATTTCCATTAGGAACCACTGCCATGTTTATGGGTGTGGTTCCTAATACCACAGCAATGGTGGTGAAATTTTCCCTTGAAATACAAAGGGTAGATCAATAAAATTGAATTCCATTTAAACCTGATAAAGGATCAAATGTACAGCTGTCACTGTTAATTGATGTTCATTTTAGCCGTCTTCAGTTTCACCTTTCAGCTTGCTACGTAGAATCAATAACTGATGTCAAATACACTTTATTTAAATATGAATGAGACCAATTTTGTCTTATCACCTGTTGTGTCTACAGCCTGGTGGTATATTAATAGCAAGACAAATACGATTCTTCACTTAAACTGTGTTCACACCAGAATGTTTTTATTTCTGTCATTCTCAATTGGTGCCTCAGTGATTTATAATCCTGTTGCATTGTCACTGTGGCCCAATTCAAAAGATTCATCATTCACGCAATCCTGGATTTTCCACACCTGGAAAAGGATCTAGTTCTTCCAGTGTTGTTCCAGCATGTTTGACATTGCCGCTGTACAATGTGTGTGTGTGTGTGTGTGTGTGTGTGTGTGTGTGTGTGTGTGTGTGTGTGTGTGTGTGTGTGTGTGTGTGTGTGTGTGTGTGTGTGTGTGTGTGTGTGTGTGATTGAGTGATTTGTTTATTTCACTGCGAGAACTCTAGTAACTGTTGTCTGTGTGGCAACTCATCTCCAGAAGGCAACAGCTCTGCCTGCTGCATAAGATTCAAAAAAGCAGCTGTTGGACTGAATATATAAACTTGGACGAGACTAAAGTAGAAGTTTCATTACAACATTCCCCACTTACATGGGGTCAGAGAGTTTGCTGAGGCCTATCCCAGTGGACTTACAAGCATGAGGCGGGAGATGTTCTGGACACGTAGCCAGTGCATTGCTGAACCACACAAAAGATGACCAACCATTCAAGTAAACTCTCACACCTATGGGCAATCGGACAAGCAACCAATCCACCTAACGTGAATGTTTTTGGAGGTGGGAGGGTATCGGAGGACCCACAAAACACCCACACAGACATGGACAGAACATAGAACACATAGAACAGGAATCAAACCCAGAACAATGTTGCTGGGGTTTTTTTTTTACCATTCTAATTTTTTTGGTATTTGTTGAATTGAATAATATTTTAAATGAAAAGCCAGAGGATTATGATTAGGCAGAAAATTTACAATAGAGATGTGATGTATGAATCATTTATTAGGGATGCACAGTAGGACAAAAGCTGGACAGTCCAAACATGCAGAGCTACAAAATGACAGGAATGGAAAAGCTGGAAAAAACTCTTGTGACCCATTTTTGTGTGCTACGAATATAGAATAAATGTTAAATAGGAGAAGAGTTTAAAATCCATCTATAGTTGAGAAACCTGTTGATGGATTTTCAAGTCCAGTAAGGTCAGGAGGAATTTTACGGTAATGTTTGTGCGAAAATCAAGAGAGGTTATGGACAGGTGAAAGTAGGGCGGTGTTATGCTCTGTATTTGTGTGGCATTTGTCTTGGCACAGCTCTAGTGTGACTTCAGGGTCTCTGCACAGCATGAACCCTCAGGAAGTAGTTCTCTTTAATTTGATGAGACGTTAATTGGCTCACTAGTGTATTTTGGAGAAAGGCCAGTCAGTTTGATTGCACCGCTCTGAAATGTTAGATGTGTCACGAGATGTCCGGCACCCTCACACCTCCCTGTAGCTCTGTAAAGACAGGGTTTGTAGGTGAAAGCTTGAGACGTTACCTAAGCAGGAATAAAGGGAGGGGAGGGATGAAAAGGAATAAAGAGGTGGGGGTCCCACAGCTAGGTCAGGAGTTCAGAGCTGGAGTTTTGTCACCTGGTCAATTTGGCACGCAATCACCCTCAAGAGCAGCTAAAGCCCTACCGCCCCCTACTCACCCCACATTCTGTCTCCCTCTGCCTCTCACTAATTGGATTTAATGAGTGATTTAACAAACTAGCGCTGCCTGATCAAATCAAACTGCTACTGTCGGCCATGCTCAGTCCTGACTGACTGCTTTGTGATGCTAGTGCATATCAGAATGATCACTGCAAAACAAATCCAGTCAACCTACTGGCTCTGACACCCTCTAGCTCTAACCCTGACCCTAACGTTAACGCTGTCCCTAACATCCCCCACAATCACTGTCCTGACTGATTTTCATTTTATTTTTTGTTTTCTTCCATGTTGGTGCTATCAAACCCAGAACATTCTGAGAACACCCTGCCCAAAAAAACACATCAAGGATCCTTTCAATTCAATTTACGGGGTGTTCAGGAGCTCAGGTTGTGAACAGGTCAAAAGGAATCTGAGTTGGAGTTATTCATCAGAACAAAGGTTTTGAATTAACAGGAAGACACAGCCACAGTCAGATCATGATTTGTTTAAAAAACAACTGGCACTTTACATTCATGTGAACAATTGTGTAAAATGTGCTGTTGAATCTGAGATGTTGTACATATCAAATTCACATTAACAGGTGACGTATTCCAGCCTTTTCCAATAAGTCTCTGCTTAATCTGCATTACACACAGGAACTTTGTTTGGATCAGCACTGACTTAATTCTGACTGAAAAATTACACAAGTGATGTAAGTTTCAAAAGGCTGCAAAGGATTATGATGCCATACAGTATAAATAGAAGCAAATGTCTTCCTTGAAGGTAAAGTATGCACATGTAAATTCAGAAACATGACAATTTTCGAAATTTTACAATTTTAAATCAGTGTATCATCCTGCTTGTTGTTAAAATAGACAGCATTTTCTCCACACTCTCCACTTTCGACGCATGAAAGCTCCTGGCAGGGCACATACAGTGTATGGTCCAACCTGCAATTTCTGTCATTTCAATTGAAATTAATTATAATGACACTGATAACACAGAATCAAAATGGTTTGCTTAAAAGACATGTTCAACATTGGGTTGGTCATGACCAGGATTACTTTCTAAATGGGATGATTAAAGACTTAGGAGTGTATCTGGTGTAGGAAGCATTCACATATTGCAAGTAAGACGGTTAAAATCTACAAAGCAGCGGTGCAGTTGAGAGAGATTTGTCACTGCAGATCAACAAAGCTGCTTTTAAACTTATAATACCAAAAGCAGATTAATTATTAGGTCAAAGGAGAAATGACCAGAAGGGGTCTGTCGGGGTTGCTACTGGGTTCAACTTGTTATTATCATCATTTGGTGTCTGCGTTTTTACAACACAGTTATTTGCTTTAATTGCTCTTATACAAATACATAAACAGCAAGGAGACATATTTACCATCACAGATTTCTTTGCACCTCTGATTTGTATTTTTTAATCTCCATTTTCATTATTCAAGGCAGGGCTGGTTGATGTACTTTATTCATTACAAAGAATATGTCCTTACATCATTCAGTTAAGCAATTCCTTAACACTGTCGATATGTTGCACTTGAACATTCATGGATGAGTTCAGCACATCTATAATCATTTATTTATGATTCACATTTAAAGAAATTAGCAGTTGATTGTTCTGCTGAACCCGAGATGAGGATTGGATACATGTCAACTTTTGTCCACTTATATAATTATACCACATTTTAAACATGTGTAAAAACAAATGAAAATCACACAGTCATTCAACATTTCACAGAATAAAGATAATTATGTGAAAATACAGTACGATCTGCTCAGTGCTATTTTCAGCATGTTTACATTACATTGGGAAAAAAACATGAACTGCGTTAGAAATGAAATCCCGCTGGGAAACATTCCTGATGAGTACCCAGCAGCACGATCCAGCAATATGTCACAGCCAGAATATCAAAGCTGCTATTACTGCCGACATACAGAATAACGGGACCTTTAAAATAGAGTCACTGGCGGTGATGGATTTCAAAGTACAAAACTTAAAATTATGGGCAAACAATAATAATAACAGGTTCATCTGTGAGCAATCGCACAAAGACCATCAAACTGGAAAGCATATGATAAAACATTCTCCACGGTACGGCAATGATTTAGAAAAGATGGTTTACAACAAGCTCAGGCTATCATAACCAGCACAAATGTTATCTGACAAGGACTTTCATTGCATTTAATTATTTAACACTGCAGATACAAATACACTAGAATAAATGACAGAAGACCATAATACTGTTTTATTAGAAAAGACTGCATATAAACAAGTAAAAGTCTGTTGTGCCTTGGGACATGAATAAAACCTTAAATTATGGAGTAAACAGTGGGTGCATTTCCGTATGGCATCATCTTTAAACTATGCTCCAGTTCCTACTATGCAGCAAATATCTACGTTCGTCTTCTCTGTGTAATGATTATCTCACAACCGCACTTATATCTGAAACTTTAATGCTTTCCGTTAATGCACAACTCTTCAGAAATCCATTGTGGAGCACTGAAAAGCACACAAAACTATATTTTCCTGCTGAAGTCTATACCGTGACCAACACCCTGTTTTCACTGCACTAAAACAAATATTAATGTGCATATATCTGTTCCTCTTGTGCAAGCTTTGGTTCAGTTTTAAACCACTTTTTCTGCTCTGCTCTGTCTATGCTCTTTTTACTCATTTATTTGCTCCTGTCTCTTTTTCTGAGTTCCCGCTCTCATCCATCCAAGTTTGCCCAATTCCTTCTCGGTTCAGCAGCAGGTCACTAGGTCACAGCCCTGGTTTGATTTTCACACTGTTCCCTCTACTGAGCACCACATCAAGTTAATCGGGGTTAACAATTGTGGTGGTGCCTTGCTGAGCGGGGCTCCCAACGGCTTAGAGCGGCCCAAATCAGTGCATGCAGATGGGCTTGTAATCTGTGAGGAGGGTGCATTGGGGGTGGAGGGGGCGGAGGCATATTGTTGCAGCTTGTGGTGGGTGATGTTAGTGATCAGAACACAACTAGATTATTGACACAAGGCTAAAGTTTGCAATAGAATTGTGGAGTTGGTCCGTAGAAACAACTAGGAGAGTTAAAACTTCACAAGCCAAAAAGAAAACAAAATAAGGCATAAATAAGTCTATTTGCATATTTTTAGAGAATTCCTTAATTATAATTCTTAGGAAACAGGAATTGGCAATCAATTGTTAATTGATAAAAAATGGAAGAGACAGGAAGAAACTATTGTTTGTTTCAAGTTTATATGAAAGAGCCAAATGAAAAAGACTGAAAAGGTGTAAAATGTTAGAATCCTTCTCATCCTTCTCATGCGGCTCTATTGTCAAAGGGGTCATCAAAATTACAGATCCAAAGCATGTATATGATGTTTTAAAATTAAAAAGCATGGGAGAAAAAAACAGCACTAAAGATGACAGAGACATGACCCATTTGGCAAAGCAGACCTCCAATCGCATCTGGCTAGCTTGCACAACACACAGCCCAGGGAGCTCCAGCTATAGGCCACCCGGACTTCATTATTCATTCAGTCAGAAGACGCATTACACAACCAGGCTTTTCTGATAGGATGAATGCAGAAAAGAAAATCCTCCACATGTCACATAGCCTTGGGTGAAAATAATAGAGCTAAATTTTATGTTGGAGTTCTATTTCTTAAGAAACAAAACTAGACTTTCCAGATGACCTTTAAACTCAAAAATCTTGCTTTGGCATTGTATTGACTGTATTTTATTTACTATGGAAGTATTCTGTTTTTTCTTTTTATGCCACAGCTAAAGCACTTTTCGTCTCCCTTTTCCTCATACCTTGTTTTACTTTCCAGATGTAGCACCTCCGATGTGGCACATGTATTATTAACACAGTATTCGGATGCTATCCATGCAGGGACACTCAGGGACTTTCACAGGTTTCTGTCGGTGCACCGTTTTGATTCTAGTTGGAACAGTTTTTGGAAAAACATCAATAATCTCTAACACCCGAACACCAACTGAATGTTTTATATTCTTGGCAATTCAAAAGCTCCCAAGATCAAGCCTGAGTGCCCTTTTATCTATTTATTAACAATCTGAACGAGCTCCATAAAATCTTATATTAACCAAGTTGAAAATATTATTCTTGAGGCTCTGTTGTCCCATGAACACTGAAACGCTCTTTAAGGTGCAGGTGAAACTATGTAAAAAGGAGATATGTGGGGAAAGTAGTTGCTGATGCCGGCATGAGGTTTCGTGAACCCTCCCATGTGTGTGTAAGGTGTTTTTATTCCCCACAATCCCCCTGTGCTACAGTGGATCATCAAAATCAGTCCCACAATACGCAATTCATGGAGTGTCCCTAATTTGTCAAGATAAATCTGTGATCAAGCCTGGGCATTGAAGATGAAAACAAATACAACAATGAATTCCGACTGACCTCCACATGCCCTCACTGCCCTGACATTCAAAGAAAAATACAGTTCATCTGGGGATTAACATGACGGAATTTGGCCAATATGCCTCAGAGCCTATCCCCTCGATTGAAAGGGACGGAGGACGAATGAGCTTACGAAATTTACCCCAACAACCAGCACTGATGTGACACATGGCTGTGATTCTGACCTTGATACACAGGGTCACTGTTCGGTCAGACCAATGCTGTAGGCTCTGTGTTAGTGTGTGGGAGGGGTGGGGGCAGGCGCTAAGTTCCGGGGAAAAAAAAGCCAAATCCTAAAATATATCTGTCATTGGCCAGGCGTTGTAACAGTTCTGAGTGTGCCCCGCCCAACCTCAAAATGGGTTCATCTGGAGTTCACGTCTGAAGCCACACCCACTCGCCATCACGTCACGAGACAGACGAAGGGCCGTTGTGAGCGAGACAGAACAGCGTCCTAGTTTCTAGTTTCGTTGGTAAGGTCACAGCGACCTCCAACGGGGGCCTCAACATGAACAACTGACCAGTCAGGTAAAAACTCTACTTGGTTCGTCCTGCGAGTTAAATTTATGTGATCTAATTTTTTGAATAAAACTGAATATTTATATAGATTATGGAATTACAAATTATATAATTATACTGTATTTGTCACAGATTTACTGAAAGAAATCAGTTTTTGCGAACATTCTGACCAATGTAAAATCATAAATCATAAATCAAATAAAAAATTTCCCCTCAAAATCAGCTGATTTGGTATATATAAAGGAATGCATTCTTGAACTATGAGGAAAAACAACTTTGAAATTCTGTATTTAATCATGGTTTTAAATCTACTGAATAGTAAATAATTAATAACTCATAATAAATCAGATTTTTTTAGTATACTTTATAAATAATTTTTTTGAAGATTTTGGCATGAGGAATGGCATTAAAAATTGTAGTTCTAAAAATATTGATTTTATTTTGTCAAATTTTATTTCATTATATGGTAAAAATAAAATTGTTAGAATGTATCCACTTTAAAATGTATGTATTAAATATTTAAATGTATCTCAGCCATTGGATGTTGTGAAAGTTGTCAATATGAGTTGAATTACTTTTCGTTTCATTTCATGTTAAAATTAAATTAATTAAATTAATTAATAACTATTGTGAAGAGTATTTTCTACAAATCTCTAAGCACTACTTATTTAAATTTTCACTATTTTTTATTAATAAAATATAAAGCACAAGACAAAAATTGTCAAAAATAAAATAGATGGACATGAAATATTATTTGGGAGAAAGTTTAATAAATTTTTGCCCTTTAAAAAATGCTTCAACTTCACAATCTTTACAATTTTAATTAACCATTTAAAAACAAATGTACATCCAAAATCCAATTCAGTGCTAGAACATCCCAACTATATTAGAATGATGATTTTTAAATCATTTTAAGACATTTATTTTTCAATAAAAACAATAATAGCCTTATAGCAATACATTCATCCATTAATCCATCCATCCATTCATACATCCATATGTCACTCTTTAATTCTGTAACATAATATGCTCTACCTGAGGCCCCATGCTTACAACTCTTTCTTTTTAATTGTAGACCTCTGGCCATTTGAAAACAAAGGGAATTTAAACAATTACTTTTATTAAAAAAATCTTATTTTTCATGAAAATTGTATGACAAATAATCATAGGATATTCTAAAAATTATGATAGCAGTTTTTTGTACCCCTTTAGAACAGACAATGTTTCTTCAAAGACTAATCGGGCAAACCAACAAAGCATGCATTCCCACAAATTCCTATAAACTGACATGCATTCCCTCAAATTGACACACACAAAAAAAAAACATGAATAAATGCATGAGATATTTCTTATCCACTACCACATAAGTACACGTGTAGAGCACAATGTATTTGGACTGGGAGATACAGTATCTCATAACAAACCTATAGTAATTTGGAAGAAAGAGTACCCTCTAGTGGAGTTGATGTGTACTACATAAGAATTAAACCAAATGTATACACCTTTTTTAAAAAACTTTAATCTTTTACTCACCAGCCTTTACCTTTTTTGCAGCCAACCTGCAATTAATGGTGTTAACTATTAAAAAGTTTTTTAGTGTAGGCAGAATTGATTATGAGCCCAAATCATGTTATCCTATGTGACAAATCTCTTACAATATCTGAACTATGGAGTCTGTAGTGTTTCCCTGAGAATTGCAAGTGATGTTCTAAATGCCCTTAAAATAGTTTTTCCATATCCATGAGATAATCTACTTAGATGTAAAAGTCACTGTTAAAATCACATAAAAAAAGATATTTTTGTGTTAGTATTAATTTGGCTTGCACAGAAAGTTTAAAAAAAACAAACAAACAGAAATCTGACAGATATTTAGAGTAACTCCCAGTATCAAAGCTAAATTATGACACAACATTTGACTTGTCAAACAAATGAAAAATTAAACCTCCTGCGCTTAAACACATGCAAAATTAGTGTATTTTCTTCAGTTGGTCGTCAGGACAGAACTGTGAAGGAGATCCATACCATGGTATGGATTTTCATCCAAAGCTTGCATATGCAGCGTTGGCGATATTCCATATTTCCATGGGAAATACACATATACCCCACAGCAGTACTTTTATTAGCCTATGCACAGAAATCTGGTTCTCACACTTCACCACCGGTGAGCTGTGTGCTTGTTACCACTTTGTATGCGGACAGCTGACCCAAATGAAGAGACAGAAACTGTGAAAGAACTTTCAGCTGCATGACCTTCAACGTACACTTGCAAAAAGGAAAGAAAATACAGGGTGAGAACAAAATAGTTTTGCATTAATTCAGTACAGGTTTCATTTGATGTGTTTTGAGAAAACAAAAGATAAATATTAGAAAAATCATATAATTAACATCGCCTTTTACCATGTGTTAAATTGTGAAAAATAAACCTGTGAAAAATTTTCCACTTCCACCTGTCATCTGCCAGACTACGCACAGCTCTCGGAGTTGTCCAATTGCTCCACAGTTGTAGGTGCAACCAGTCGGTTATATGAGAGAGCCAGCATAAGCTGTCAAAGAATATTAGATTAGTAGCTGACAGACAACACAAACTTTGGAATCTATTTCATAGTAAATGATCTAGACTCTGTGTTTTCCCAAAATCCCAGCTATTGGTATGGTTCTAAGCTTAACTGTGAACCCTAAAAACCCTCTTAGAGTCTAATGGTTATGGCATCTTTAAATACTGTTCCTTTTAAGTTTAAGCAAAATTAGGTAACAATTAGGCAATTTTAAGATTTTCACTAATTTTGTTCTATTTCAGGACTTGAAAGGATTTTGCACCTTTTTTTTTTACAATGTTGGCACAATATATCTTTCACTACTTTTTAACAAGGAACATAAGGTAATTCATACATTTTATTATAGACAATATCTTAAATAAAACTTGTTGAATTGTACCGATTTTTCTCATTATGTAAGTCAATTAAACAAAAATGCTTCCTCCATAAAATATCATAAGTTCAGCATTTCCTGATTTAGACCTAGTCTTCTTTGCTACAACATTTAGTAAATAAACTCAAAAATTTGTTTGAGAACAACTGTCTGTTTTTAATCCATCCTTGGACATGATGACAAAGATACAAGTACACTTATGTCTCTCATATTTCCACTAACCCACCGTTAGCAGTGCGAGCAGGCCCAGCATCAGTCCAATCATGACATACAAATTGTCAGTCAAACCGCCAGCCCACAGAGGACCCAGGATTGTAGCCAGACCTCCTACTGACCGACGCACTCCATGGCTGAAACCTGCAACAGAAGACACAAATAAGAGACGCGCAATAAAACGTGCAATTACTTCTCTTTTCCACCAGATGATGCAGTTCTTCACCTTGTGTTCTCTGAGCAGTGACTTTGGAGAAGAGGGAAACCTGAGCCACGGCCACAAATGGCAAACCCAAAACCTGCAGGAACACCCCAATGATGAACTCAGTCAGCTGCCAGGAGAAATTACCTGCAGAAAGCAGAACAAGCAGCAGACAACATCAAAATACAAATGAATGAGCATGGCATTTTGATTTTTGAGCATGCTTGTCATAACTAGATGGGTATATATATATTTTATTGATACCAAAGGAGATTTAGCTTACTCATAATCTGGGTACACTGTATGATAGCCTAAATGATAAATAACACAACTCTAAGAGTGAAGACTTTCCTCAGTGCAGACTGACCTAGAGGTTTGACCACAAAGACAAGGCACCAGACACAAGAGATGTTGCATATTGCCAAACCGATGGCCAGGACCACGCGCTCAGAGGCACGCTGGCTCAGCCAGCGCACAAACAGGAAGCTGCTGATCACCTCCACACCACAGAGGCAGTACATGATGCTGTTTTCCAACTCTCCATAGTTGAAATACTTCTGGGTCATTGGGGTTACCATGGTCTGAGGAGAAAATGACTGAATCAGCACTGATTTTAACAAGTACACTAAATACATTTAGTTAAATACATTTAGTTTTCCATTGAGTAATATTTCATAATCCTGGTTTCCTAACCAAAGAAAAATGAAGAGAACTTTGTTATTGAATCATATCTCTCTCTGTGTGCATATTTCTGTATGTATCATTAATGCACCTCTAATGCCGTTTGATTGAACAGGGTGATAAACTGAGCGAACAACAGCACGATCACACTTTCCTTCAGGAACTCTGTGGATACAAAAACAGGCAGGGACAACAAGATATCATCATTTACTTGTCATCACTATCACCATTTTTAAGTGCATCCAATAACAACATCCAGAGTCGGCTATTAATGTTGACGATCCACAGCCATCTACATCCACAATATAAACCACCATATTGAATGTACGTGTTGGTAAATTTAAAATAAATTAGTTTTTTATAACCATTGCAAAATAATGTGTTTTATATCCTTATAAAAATGTTCTGAGTTATCCAGGTCATGGTTATCCAGATCAATCAACTGGACTTCAAAAAAGTTTCTTGTAGACGTGTCGCCTTGCATCAATCTCTTAGATGAGAGGCGAAAGTTTTTATTCTATCATTCATTCATAAATAAAACGTCCATGATGGTAAACATTGCCAAGTTGTATTTATGAATTTAGAGTTTTTTTCTCTGAACTACGGTATATTAAAAGATAAAATGTATTTGTTTGTATGTTTACAATAGATTTGTATTAACCATATATTATTGAAAATGCATTGACAAATATACAACAGAACTGGGAATGGTAATTTTCTGGTTTAGCCTGAAGACAAGTTAAGTCGTGTCTCAAACCTTTAGAAAGAATTTTAATTACCTTTGCATATGCCAAAATTCTTGAAGGAGCTGGATGACTCCCACTGGTCGGATTGAGCAGGAGAGGGAAGTGGAGGGATGTGATTCTGAGTGGTATTTGAAACTTCTGAGGTATGATATGTAGGCCGTTTCGATGTCACCACTGAGTCATCCGAGGCAGCTAGTTCCTGGGAATGCAGTAAGGGTTGTCTTTCTTCACTGTCCTCTCCTCCAGGCCCTTGCTCTTTGTTTTCTACCTCCATTTTTTTGCATGTCTCTTTGGCCTTCCCTTTCTCTGTTGGAGGTAGGTCTGAGAACATGAATACTACCAACACTTGGAAGAGAGCCCACAGCAAGCACATGAACAACTGTAGGAGTGGAGACAGAGTGTTAAAGCTGGAAAATGTGTTCCAAACTTGAAACAACTTGATGTGCACCATATTTTGTTCCTTACCCCTGGACCTGTATATTTATTGACCACAAAAGGACCCAAGTGAAAATCACATAGTCTCAAGAAGAGGTTAAATGCTGGACCTATGTTAAATAGAGAGTTAAAACATTTTAATCCAATGCCACCCATTAACCTCAAGTCACACATTACATTTAATATAAAAAAGATTAACCTAAAATCAACAGCACATATGTGCATTATCATAACGCAGTATTATTTAACATACGCTATACGATTATCAGCATATTATTTTACTTTCTGTGTTAAACAAAATCAAACCAGTAAAACTAAGACTAATTCAACTTATCAGCAGGTAGTCTTTAAGGTTTTATCATCAGAATGCAGAGGCACACTGACCAATCAACAAGCCAACTTGTCGACATGCCATGATAGCAGCAAAAACGGTGGCCCGGTCCTCTGGGGCAGTGGTCCTGGTCAGGAAACCAAAGATAGATGAGCCAGCACCTGTGCCAACACCTGAGAAAGGAATATTTCATGCAAAAAATTGCAACACTGAGGTTAATATATGGAATTTCGGAGTAGATAACTAAAGTTTTGGAATTATATTTGACTCAACATTACTGTCCATAAATGCAAGCCTATTTCCATAAAAGTAGGGACAATGTGCAAAATGTAAATAAAACTGAATGTGACGATTTACAAAAAACTTGATATTTAATTGAAAATAGTACAAAGACAGATACAGTCTAAATATTCAATACTGAAATTATAATAGTGATTGTTTAAAAATGATAAGTCCATGTAAATTTTGATGATAGCAACAACAGCTGGAACACTTTTGGTTTGTAGCTGTGTACAAATTTAAAGTTCAGTGTCCCTGTCAAGCTCGGTTGTGCAGTTTGTGCAGATTCACCTGCCACCAGCCTGCTTGATAGTAAGAGCCACTTGGAGAAGCCCATGAAGTACATGAAATTACCTGTGTGGTATAAAAGGGTAGAGACAAATTGACATATACATGAAAACCAAAAGTTAATTATCTAATATTATTGAAATTCAGAACATGTGTGGACTTACCAATTATTTCAAAAATGTTGGAAAACAAGATGATCTTCTTAGTGTTCCCTGTTCTGTCAGACCAAAGGCCAAACAGTGGTCCTGACAGTAGGCCACTCAAGCTAAATGCTGACAAAGTCAAACCCAGGAAGTAAGGTGCTGCATCTAAAGTTTGCAAGTACATCCATATTGTCGGTAATATCACAGCTGGGGAGACAGAGGTATGCAGAGTTTAGTTTGTATACCATCACATACAGCATTCAATTAGAAACGGCAAGTTTACACATCATCTGCTTTACCTACACTGTCTAACTCATGAGTCAGTTTTGTCATACATCCTATATGGAATTAATGGAATATAATAAGACTCTGTATGTGTATGAGTATTGTCACACAAGCACAATGTGTAAAGCAGAAAATTCAATTAAATGTGCGGATCTGTTAATCTGCAATCACACAACATTAGTGTCTGTCTGTTTGTTTTTGTTGAAGGTTCAGATTACATTTAAAGGCGGTCCTTGAAATAAAACATATACTTGCATATTGGTGTTGTTTTAATTGTGGTTGCAGCCTGGAAAAAATGATTTAGGTTGCAGGTTTTCCACCTCCCTGTCAATCCCTCCAGCAATGTTATCACATATGCTAAGGACAATGCTGACTTAGTACAGTTCTAATCCAATCACAAGATCATAGGACACACGGTCATGTCAGAAAAATACAGGGGGGTTAATCAACATATAACCACACAGCACTCAGAGGATGTGAACCTCCAATATAACTCTTTTTCTCATCATGTAATCACACTAAAAGCATTGTAAGATTATAATTTATCTCTCTTGAAAATATAAAATTCTAATTCATATAATGAATAGAATGATAGCCAGATTTGGAAATTTACTTATATCCACATCACATTTATTGCCTGGTGTTTTTGTTAGTTTTGACTAACCAGTGTAGACATTAACCATGAATATGGAAGCAGAAATGCAAAAGCCTTCAGATGTTCCAATGTTTGGTAGCAGCAGGAAGCTAGAAAGAATCCATGTTGACATGGGGAGATATGCAAAAACTCAATGCAGAAAAGATCCAGGCCTTCAGCCAGAATCCAACCCACACTGTCTTGCTGGGAGGTACTACAAGCTCAGCAAACATGCTTTAAGAACAAAAGGATGGATCCAAAAGATGATAAAAGATAGAGGATAAAGGATTGATCAAGGAATCTGATGATGCCCCAAAGTTTCATGGATTGTTTCTTGGTCCTTACTCACAAACATTTCAGCAAAGTTGTAGTCATTTATAACTTTGTAAGTAATCATGCCTATGGACAAATAACAAAAATGACTGTGAAAATCCAACTTCACTGACAATAATAACTGGTGATGAAAAATAAATAAACAATGCAACCAATACCAACAGTCATAAGTTTAATGAATCACAACGAGGCGAGGTGTGGATATAATTCTGATGTGTGTTATTACTGATTTCCTAGTCCTGTTTGGTATCATATTGTGTGTTCTCTGCCATGCATGCACATGACAGACAAAAATGAGAGAGAGAAAAAGCCTCAACATGTGTCACAGGAAAATCAGTCAAACCATCATTATCTGTGTAAATGTCCTATTATCTTGGCAAAAAAATAAATCAAAAGCAAAAACCCAACAAGTCAAATGAATGGAAGGATGAATGAATGGATGGACGGACGGACGGACGGATGGATGACACGTCCCCATGCCCGCTGAGAGACAGACACACACACCCTCCTACATATCCTGGGGCAAACCTGGAGACTCCTGCCCCGGTGTGCGTCCCGATGGCATCATCATCACCAGCCGGGATGACCTTCAGCTGATTTGGTTAAGTGTGACTAATGGTAACTTTATGCACAATAGTTTTATCATTCAGATGTTCATTCGTAAGTTGTCTTAGAAACGTTTTACCATATTCCACGCCGCTGAGAAGAAAAATCAAACCAATTGTTAAAAATGTCAGCTTCCTTTTCCGGCGATTATCCATCGTGTTGGGCTCGTTGTATTCTTCCTTATCCAGTGTGACAGGTTGTTGTTATTATTGTTGTCGAACACAAATATCCATTCAGGTCTCAGCCGAGATTGACATCGTCTCCAAAAGCAGTGCGTCCGATCAAAGATGAATACAGGAACAAACAACTACCAGCCGACAGGACTGGATTACGCTTCAGGTAACTTTCAGAACGTTGGACACATGTTTTATGTCAGTGTGGCTGGAGATCCCAGCCGGGACGATCACTCACCGCTCACCAACAACCGTCACCGTGACGCCATTGCGTTGTGTGAATGAGTTACGTCATATCCGGTACAGAGAAGGAGGGGGGGGGCAACGTGGGTAATGTGTGGTACATACAGTAAGTACATCGTTTCTTTTTTTATATAAAGTCATTTTGCTTTACACAACTGTTCAACTTATCTTAAAAATAAGTGCATAGTCCGACCTCCTTTGGGGCGTTATAGCATAACGTTTAACCATTTGTAAAAGATCATTTATCCCTGAGAAAAATGTGCTACAATTTGTCAGTGATAATCAGCACAAAACAAGAATTTTCAGTAAAAAATAAAATTTCAGAATACCACAAAAATGCAGTAAATTTGTAAAATAGAAATTACCTTCAATAAGAGCTACACATTTCCTACATCATGTTAATGCACTCACAACTTCCCAACCACATGTCAGTCATTTGCAGATTTGTTCCCAATCCTGTGACACCTATTACCACGAACAACGGGGAATCTGTGCTGCACACAAAAGCAGCTTCTACACCCTTAATTCAATTTTCTGTCTCCTGAGTGTCCACATTTCAGCTTACTTCCATCCAAACAAATATAGAACTGTTGCCTTCCTCAAGTTGGATAATAGAAGTTATCAGAGAGCTGGGCAAAAATCTTAATTTCCCCAAAGTATTTGCCAGTACATCCAGACATCATGTCTCATTCAAATACCTTTAAGGCAGTGGTTCCTAAACTTGTTGGAGGTACTGCTCCCTGCGGGTTTCATATGCTCACTCACCAAACCCTTCTGTAAAAAAAATTTTTTTTTCCAATTTAAGACATAAGTATACTGTATGTTTTACTGGTGTATTGATGTCACCTTTTCCAAATAACAAAACCAAGACAGTGCATGAACTCACATGAAATGACCTAACTGCAAATCAGTGTGACTTCTGCTGTTGTTATTGAGAGACCAGTTCAGATATGCGTGGCTTCACCTTGGCAAGTGCTACTCTTATTTTCACAGGAAAGTCTGTTTCTTTTGTTTTCCATGCAGCTTAAGGAAGCATTCCTTTATTTCTGCCAGTGGGAAACTTGAGTTGCTCATCTTGACATTCAAATCATGCAGAACACTGACTCCCATCACGTTCCGTTATACAGTACATGTAAATTCACGTTGCACATATTCTTCCAACCACTTTCTTTTTGTGCTCAACATAGTTACTATGAATTAAAATATTAAGAAAGCAATCAGATGACGTTCCATCATGACAGGCATAAATCAACTACTGAGTGCGCAAAATCCCATGTAGCACAGGTTGGCTTATCTATGTAGCGTGATCACCTGCAGCCAGTGATGGCTAAGGGGGGTGTGTCATCACGAATTGACACGATGTGTGATACGTACAAAGTGATTCCTGTATGTTCGGCATACACAAATCACACATACATGAAAATATGACAAGAGAAAACCTGATCTAAGCAAAACAAAATTTAGAGAATCATGTTATACAAAAGAAATTTTTATTTACATTTAGTCACTAGGCTGATGTTGCAGCAATTTCCAGCCTTTTATCCATAGTCCACAGGGGAACCATTTTGTAACTGTTAGCATAAAAAAAAAAAAAAAAATCCAAAATAAAAAGTTGTGATTTATTTAGCGTGTGTTCAGTCAGACAGCTTCTCCTCCCTTCTGTCTTCAGTTGAGTATGACTGTGACTGTAACAGAGGAAGGACCAGGGTAATGTTGAGTTGACTTTTAGAAGGCCAGTTTCTTCATGAGGAGGTAGACTCGGGAGTCAACCTCAAAGCCATGAAGGTTGTTGGCATCTCCTTGTAGCCTCATGAGAAGGCCACCATAGGACACGTAGGCAGAGCTTAAAGAAGGAGCACACCGACGCAACCGCATTAAAGTCACATTCACATGCATTTATAATGAAAGTGATGAAAGTAGTGATAATTGTTCTATGCAAATACTTTATTTGACTAACTTAACATGAGCATGTGAACTCTGATGATGTGGAATGAAACAAGAAAACTATGAGAAGCTCATTAAAAATAATGCATCATTTAACTTGAGCATCACTCACAGGCGTGTGGCTGCTTCTGTTGAAGTTTCGTCACCTTCAATCTTGTAAACCTTTCCATACATCACATAATCAAACTGATCCGCTCTAGAAATGCAAACAACATTAAACAACAGCACAAATCTAAGCCAGTAAATATCACAGGGGACAATTTCACCAACACATTATGAACAGACGATATTCTTCCTTTTACTGTTCATCAAATGTTTGTGAGACTATAAATGACATTCCTGCAAAAATTATATTAAATTCTTTACTTTATGAAGAGCAAATGTTTTACCTCGATGGCCGGTCATCCTGGGGATTGTACTCTCCGTCATCTGGTGTTCCATCTTCATATAACGTGCTAGCAATAACCAGACGGAACTTGTCACCTTCATGAAATAGACAGATACAAACAAGTTTTTGAGTTGAGGAGAAGAGAAGATCATATACAGACTGGGGAATAACCTAAAATTTTCAAAGTTCAGTAACTTATGTTTAAGTATCCTATAATGGTAATGACGAATTGGCTCTTTGTCCAGTGTTTTTAAAGTTCTTTGTATAAAGACTCAAGAGGTTTCAAACTAGTGCCTGTCCTCAGAAGGTGATACAATACGACATGCGGAACAGAATCATGACATGCATAAATGTCTTGGCTCCATCCAGAGAAAGACAGTGTCTAATGTGTTTAAAGTTTACTAAGTTGTATTTTATGATTTTGACCATTTTAACACATAATGATATGTTGGTACATACATTTTAATCATTGTGATATTGGCAGCACATTTTAAAATAACCTTTTATTGTGAATAGTTTTACATACATATGTAATTATCTGAATAGCTATGATTGTCTAGCTTATGATTTGAATTCAGAATGACTGCTATATCATATGGCCTTCTATTATTAACTTAATAAATAAACAATGACTAGAAGATTTGTTCTTACCAAGATCAACAGGATAGATCTGAATGTTCACATCCAAGATGAGGTCCATCTTGAACGATTCACTTTCACAATGTAGACGGGACACTGTAGAAAATAATCACACAGAGTCTGGGGTAGTTCATTTACAGTTTGAAATAGAAGGTCATTAATGAAATATGATTCTGGATGCATGATAGAAACAAAATGTACATTTTTTTAAAAATACCTCAAATATGCATGATTCACTTATTTATTTTGTTGTAAATAAGATATCTGATGGCTGCCTGCAAAATACTACCTGAAGACAAAGTGCATTTAGCAGTTGGTTGATGTTGTGATAACATTTTAAAATCATGTTCTAATGAAATTGCACACCTCTGTCAAACTTCTTGCCATCTGGATCGATGTCCTTTACATCAAAGATATCTTCAAACAGAATTCCAGCCATCTATCAGAGTCTTGAGCTGTGAAATTGGAAAAGAAAAGATACTGACATGTATGTTTTTGATAAAGAAAAAGAAGTAAAAAAGTTAATTGAACACAATTGACATACCCAGGAAGATTTCAACTTCAAATATATTGTAATGTGTATATGTAATGTAATCTGATCATTTTGAAAATGTAATTTAAAAAACATGTCATTTGTAGGATTTGCAAATTCATTTTTTAAACTTTTCAGTTAAAAGTTTGTAACACCTGTTAACCACTTGTTACACCTACTGTTTGTGTACTGAGGAAAACTCGGATAATAGTGATGAGGGGGATTTACAAAATGAAAGTGTGGAACAGGTTAGTGTAGTAGTGAAAAGGAAAGCATATCAGTGGAAGAAAAACATGTTTAAACCTTCAGTTATTGTATAGTTGAGAAAGATGCTGAAGACAGGCTTGACTGGACACCATACACGTATTTTAAAGATTTTGTGACTGAGAAAATGCTACAGGAAATTGCTACAGGAAACATGCAAATAGAGTTAGTACAAATGTACGATCCTATTAGAAGATGAAGACAAAGCAGTCAGCTGTTTGTGATGCGATGTCTTGAGATTTATTCTTAAAATTGCTGACACAGATTAACTTCCAGCACAACTACAATGGGTCTGATGATTTAAAGAAAGATAACCTTTGGGAACTCGTGCTATGGTTACAAAAAAAAGTTTAAAAAATGATTTGCATAAAATGAAAAAGTTCTTACTGTTGATTAAATTAAGGTGCCTTAGCATGCACATTCCAGCAAAACCTCACAAGTGTGGGTTTAAGATGTGGAGATGTGCAGGGCAAGGTGGGGGTTTTTTATTACACTGACATTTACCAAGGGGAAGAAAATTCAGACCAAGCAAAATCTGATGATGGAACCGCTGGAGCTGTTGTCCTGAAAATAACCCCATCCCTTCCAGCAGGAAAAAAAAATCTCAGTCTTTACAGACAACTACATTACAGGTATATTGGTTCCATTGGTGGACCACTTGAAAGAAAGGAAAATATTACATATTCACAGTCTGAATAAACAGAGTAAAAGACTGCAACATTATTGCTAAAACAGATTTGAAGAAAAAGGGAAGAAGGTCTCTGAATTTCATTATAAACCAGGACAACAGCATCATTGTGAGATGGTGTGACAACAAAGCTATGAACCTGCTTTCTTCTTTTGTCGACATTGAACCACCGACACTGTGAAGTGTTGGGATAGCAAATGTAAAATCCACATAATAGTTCCCAGACCAGCCATTTTTTTTAACCATAAAATAAGTTCATTGGACAAGTTCACCTTCTTGATGTGCTATCTGCACTTTTCACATTCCACAGCATGAAATATTAGTCAGTCTAACATAATTTAATACAAACTTAACTTTTATTTCGAGAATGTTTTTTTTAAATTAAATAAGAATGAAGAAAAGCACTGCCAAATAGGAATATATTAGGGCTATTATCTGCCATTCCAATTACTATAAGTGAATACAGTGATCTGTATGATCTATATCTGTACAGTGATCTGTTTCATGCAGTGCAAATAGCGAGCACCAATTAACATCTCCAGGCACTTTGAGAACGACACCAACAATTGTATGTGCACCCCAGCTCAATGACGATGATCCTATTAGAGGATCGCATCTAAAACATGAAAAGAGACTCCATGACGTTATAAACCAAACACTAATGCTGTTACTATGCGTTAGTATATCAACAGTGCTCCCTGAAATAGATTTACTAGCAATAGTGAGGACTGCAACTTTCTATATCAGGCTAGCTGCTAGCTGGAGCATGTTGAGGGCATATTTCCCCAGCTTACCTCAAATAAATTGAATGTTCTTTTACTGTGGGAAGACCAACGCTGCATTCACCGTTGCCCTTTATGGGAGTATATCTCTGATGTGTGCACTTATGTGAGATATCCTATTGAACAAAACTCCATTCATCCGTTTCATGACAGAATAACTTTACCGCGAGGAAACAATGTGATCAACCCTTGACATGTAAACTACTTCCGGTATTGTGATGCCGGTGGCATGTGCATTATGTGTTTTAATGTATACGTACTTTTGCTACTTTGTCAAATAATCAGCTAACTAATATACATTTAATTATAAAAAAATATTTAGCATAAATGTTTAGAAATAAGATAAATATTCACGGTATAGATTTGTTCTTATTTACGACAGTTTCATCTGTTTTCCGGCCTGTCGTACCAAGCCATTTGGTTGCTCGGTGCCTCAATGTCCTCTGTGTTTACAGTTGCTAGCTAAGGTTGCTAGCTAATGTCGCTAGGGTAGACTAAGGTTTTAGCTTACGGGTAAAGGAAAGTCCATAAAAGTCCACAAAAATGGATTTTCTAACGTTTATTACAGCTGAACAGGTTGACAATCTATAAAAGTCTTCCTTCGCTGTTGAAATGATTTGCGAATAAGGTGAGAACTATTTTATGTCCTCTTTAATTAGCTTGTCAAGTTAGTCGCTCGTTGGTTACAGCATTCCCTTTCCTTAATTGATCATTGATGATCACAATTTAAAATTGTGTCTATTTACACTGCTATGTCGTTTTCATATAGGCTCGGCAGACGGTTTGCTGGAAGCACAAGCGTTTGAACTTATTAAACAATTCACATGAGTGCGAAGAAGACAGATAACATGGGTGATATTTTGGCAACTGAGGCCGATCTTCTTGGGATGATTAAGGAGGTAAAAACAATCCCTTTTTATAGTTTCTTATCAGATTGATTACAAAATGCAAGATCAGCGTCTTAATAATTTTGACTTCAACACATATACGTCTTGTTTTATATAAGATGGGGTTATTGACACATTGCTTGTTTTTGCACCTTTTGCAGTATCTTAAGTTCGAGAACTTTGAAGAGACTGTTCACAGTTTTGAGAAAGAATGTAAAAGCAAGGGCAAGCTTGTGTCAAAGCCCCGTGGAAGTTCCCTCAGAGATTCAAGAACCCGTAACATTCAGGTAAATGATAAAATACTTCCCTTCTGCTGTTTCTGCAAATGTAATTATTATTTCTCGAGATAGCAACATGGCCAAGTGACAAAAAGTACATAAAAAACTGGCTGTGTGTTGTTGTTGATTTTAAAGGAAATGTTGATATTTTCGGAAATTTCTCCGCTGTGGGACTCATAAAGGAATATCTCATCTTACTGTATTTTGTACATTGTACATATGATAAGTTATCACATGTACAACTTTTCCAAAACAAGTTTGGATGTTGTGTAAAATGTAAGTGAAAACATTGTGCATTGATTTGCAAATCATTGTAAGACAACACTTCAACTGTCAAAAGCTGATCATTTCAATTGCTTTTGGAAAATTAAATCCTCTTTTAAATTTGATGGCAGCAAACAATTTAACAAAGTTGTGACAGGATCATATTTATCACTGTGCTGCATCATCACTTCTTTCAATGACTGAAGTTTGGATCCTGTCCACTTTTAAAGTGGAATGTTCGTCATCATTATTGACTGATGTATGATCGTAGCTGCTCAAGAGTTTGGTCTCCTTTGTTGTATTTCACATGTCATAATGCATCAAACATTTCCAGTCGTTGACAAATCAGGAACATAGGCAGGACAGTTCTGAAAAAGAAATTGTCTGTATGGCATCTTATGGTGCTCAAAATCTGTCAGAAATGTGCAGGTTACCCATCTCAAGTGCACTAACCCCCCTAACAGTACCATCACAGATACTTGCTTTTAATTGTACACTGATCACAAGTCAGTTTCAAGTGTCATTTGTGATGTGATGACAAACTGTGTTCACAGACAATAGCTTTAGCACTTCAGTTCTGCCATTAATACACTCATTGTGAGCAGACCAAACTGCACGGTCTGGGTATCTACAAACCGCAGGCAGTCAGTCAGGCTGGGGGATTACTACCCCTCAACCCTGACTGTGAGCACTGGGGCCCACCAGGGCTGCATACTCAGTCCAATTCTGTACACCCTTTACGCCCATGACTGCGCCCTGATTAACAGCGGCAAGTTTTTCGTTAAATTTGCTGATGACATTACTGTGATTGGACTGATTAAAAATGGCGATGAGTCAGCCCACAGGGAGGAGGTCCTGAACCTCACCACCTGGTGCTCCCACAACAACCTGGCACTGAACTCCTCGAAAAATATGGAGATAGTGCTGAACTTCAGAAGGAAGACGAAGGATCTAATTCGAGTGCAGTGCTGTCTGAAGGGACAGAAATCACAACCATCCAGTTTTGGCTATTTGACTTGTCCCTTCCAATACAGAGATTTTTGTTTCAGGTTCTCTGAAGCTTTGATATTCAATCATATTTTATATTTTAGATGATGAAATCTACAAATTTTTTGGCAATTTTACATTGACAAATATTATTTAGGCATTTACCTTTTGAAAAACAATTGAAAATTCTCATTTTTCATTCTTTGATATGTTGTCTTTTATGCTATTTTAAAATAAATACAAGTTTTCACTTTTATAAAAAAAATGCATTGTTTCTACGTACAGTTTACACTGCCATCAACTCTTTTGGAAAGGGGATTGTGTAGAATGTTGGTGTTTGATGTGTCATATGGTCACAGCCAAGACTAGTACACTGTTTTTTTCATCCTGCCCAAAATTTCAGATCAGTGACGTAAAGTATGATGTGGAAACAAATCCATAATAACAACTAATGGTGCTCTTCCTTGTTGCTGTAGTGTTTCCAAAATTCTTGGAATTTTCCCCAACCCATTCTTCTTTTACTCTGACTTCTCTAGGAAGACCTCCTCAGCTCTTTTGATGATGGAGACCAAAAAGTGTTCTTTGAACTGTGGACAAATAATATTCCTTTTGAGGTAAAAGACACAGATTCAGAGGCTCAGAGCTTGGAGTTCTATCTTCACATCCACTTCACCATCTACCCACTGAGGAGGCACACTGGCAGATACGTATGTACTGTACATCCATCCATTTAAGTGTTTGTTCAGAGTCATTCTTTTTAAGATCATTTCCAAATCCAACTATACCTTGCAAACCTGATCCTCCATAGCTGTTTATCATTTTGTGCTATGCTTCAAAATGTCCACTAAGCTGTGCTACAGACTTTTTTTTCTAAATGGACTAATAATGACATGATTGTTGTACTTTACAAGCTAACATTCTCACGTCTATAATACATACAGCTTTCACTGTGTAGGCCATTGTGAGTTCAACATTAATGGGGTATGAAAATTTGTATTGATTTTGAATCTGTTAGATCACTGAAAAATCTGAATCTTTCCAGGACCAAGCTGAGTTTGAGGAGAGGATTTCCAACTTTAAGCAGTACCTGGAGACCCGGGGAGCCGCGTTGAGCCAGACCGCAGAGTTTTTGCCTTACTATGCCTTGCCTTTTGTTCCCAACCCCACAGTCCACCCCTCCTTCAGAGATCTTTTCCAGGTGCTCTAGGGATTTTGGAAAATTACCATGTCAATAATTTCTCAAGTATTGATTACATATGAAACATTATTATTACCAGGTACTACCTTCAAAATGAATATGATATCATCAACATAATAAACTAATGAAATGAACATGTTTGGTTTTTTACTTAGACTTCCCAGCACCTTTTCTACTGTAAGTGAAGTTGTATATTGATTGTGATTAAACTAATTTATTATTCGAACTATATCAACTATATTTAGGATTCCTGGATACCACAGCTGAAAGAGAAGCTGGTGTACTTTCTGACAGTGATGCTGAAGCCGATCAACACTCCAAGGCTCCTGAATTTATATGTATCCTTTATCATGGTGAACATGCATCTTATTGCAGCGAAAACATTCAGCCACGCTGTCAGTCATACGTGTTTCAAATCGGACAGGAATTTTAAGATCCTGTCACAGTTATATTTATTCAGACATGACACATCTTTTAAGCTCCTGTTAAACTTGTTTAGCATCTTGCAGTGGTATTAAATTAGATACTTGGTGGTGTTGTTACAATGTGGCTTTTAAATCCACATAATTCTAATTAGAAATCGTGTAAATTCATGAAATGACACAAATGTATTTAAGATTTGAGTTTATAACAGTATATTAGCGAATGAGGAAAAAAGGTAAATCTAGAGTGAAACTATTCATGGGTCTTACACAGGCCAAATGTAGAGCGATTTTCATTCTCTCTTCTGGCTGAGCTGTCTAATTTGCTTTTATAAGTATTAAATATGTAAGGACTTACCGTACTCTGTCATTAACTCATTTCAACTCTACAGAATAAAATGGCAAAGAAGGGATAGCATGTTTTTGCTTTTACTGTAAATGTAGACTTAATGTTTCAATGTGCAAACAGTTTGCATGCTGACACAGCATGCATTAAAATCTCTGGTTATCATTAGTGGATTGGTTACTGAAGTGTATTTAAGCACCTGGACTATGACTAATGTGTCTGTCCATATAGATGGCTTTTGGATTAAATCCGGCACTTTTTCTTAAGGAATTTATTTCTCAAAGACATTCACCCTCTTCAAACAAGATACATGGTGTATGTTTTTGTCCTGTCACACTAAAAACGCACAGTAGTTTCAGATTAACTGAATTAATTTTCTTAAACACAATGCAGAAGGAGGGAGGAAAGAGAACAAAAGGTAACTTTCCTTCTAAAAAATAATGTTGCTAACCCAATAAAACTTCTTTTTAACTTGTCCTGATTTGGGTCGCCACAGCTTATCATCCTTTTTATATTTTTAAATGAACGCGTATATTTCTAAGTTTTTCATGCCGGGTGCCTTTCTTTCTGCAACTTTTGTCTGTGTGTTTGTCTGACTCCACAGATGATATCCAGCAGTTACAGCTCCAGCTGATTGAATCGGACCGGCGTTTTGCCAGTCAAATGCGAAAGTTCAATAAGATGCAAGCTGACAACCACAACCTGATTGAGATCATTGCCGAGCTGATCGATTTATCAGAGGCCACAATCAGCGGAAAAAATGTAGGTTGTTCATGAGGCAAGGAAATACAAAGTAATAATTGACACACACATGCTGTGATAAAAAAGTGACTAGTTTAATTAAGATGTTAAGTTCACACTTATATATGCAGACACAATAACGCATACAGTCATGCTGTTTGAATTAAGTTGTAACGTGTGATATACTTTATGCACACATGATACAGGATGAAGCAGCTGTTTAACAGGAGTGCAAAAATGTCAACAAAACATGCTCCGCTGTCTACCTAGATATGGTACCTTAAAGCTCATGGGGCCTGTTGTGTTCTTGCAGATCTCCCTTGAGTACCTGCAGAGTGTGTATGCTCGCTTGTTCAGCAACCAAATGCGGCAGAGCGTGGTGCAGAGCACTTACTTCACAAGACCTGGCACTGTGAGTGAGATCAAACAGGCTACTCTCTTCCTTTTGCATTTTCGATTCACTAGAACAATAACAAAGCAAGGCATCAATGCTGGGTTATTATAGTTAGTATGTCAATTGGAGTGAGAGCTGACTAATGCCACTGAATTGCTAGTAAAGAGAACCATCAAGGCTTGACGTCTGAATTTTGAATCAAGTCAACACTATGCCTGATAAGGTTTTTAAAAGCTGTTTGTAGAGGGAAATTCAACAATGGAAACTTAAAGCCACATAGTAATTCTGTGGTCTGAATCCTGGAAAAACAGTCACCAGATCCTGTTGTCGGAATAAATAGAAAGCTTTATGTAAAGCTAAATAAACATAGTACAACTCTGAATGCAGTAAGCAATTCCTGTTTTTTGTGCTTTCCCACTGCCATTGTTCAATACTAGCCATTAGCTAGAGTGATTAGCCTGAAAGTGTTTGCACATCTCCACGTTGCTTGTACTCAGAGCTTTTCATTCATTTGCTAACAAAGTTTGTCATGAAATGCGTCATCTGATAGACATTTGTTTGCTTCAGGTACGTAAACTGACTGACCAAATGTCAGTTATTCTGACACTGTTCATTCAATTCTCTAGGCAACATATTTTATTCCTTGATAAGCTATAAAATGAGGATATTTGTTTTGTCTTTTAAGTGAAATCGACTGGTTGTTGTAGGCTTTTTAACTTTCAAACTAATGCCAAAAATATTCCCTGATTATCCTTTTTTTCCAGTCATCTTTCAACAGTTACAACAATTTTGTAAAAAGATTATCTTTATAGAATGGAAAGATTCATCCAAAGCATTCACTCTTACTGCCAGTTGGGCGGAAACCTCCAGATTGTGAAATCTTGTTTCTTTCTCTTTTGAACTGATCAACTTTTTTTGTGTGTTTGTGTCTTGGCTTTTGTCGGTGAAGGGGTATTATTCTATGAGTCCCTATGATGATGGCTATGTAAGTTTAATATGTTTTCATCTTCTTTTTTTTCTTCTTCTTCTCACTTGAGCTCTGCCCTCTTCTTCCTCTTCCTCCTCCTACCCTTTCCCGATGTCTGCGTCCCCTTCCTTAGCTACAGTTCGACATTTATTTACCAGCCGTTGTCCTCGGCCCGCATTCCCCTCCATTTTTCTCTAGTTCCCATGAGATAATCCGACTTTATTCAAATGGGGTTTTTTTCTATGTAATTGTTTAAGCCAAAATACTCAGTTTTGTATTGTGAAGTTTCTTAACACCAATAGTAAAAGGAATTCTACTTGAACATGTTCAATTGTAATGCTAAATTCATTTCATGGCACGAAGGTCAATGTTATCTGCTGTTTTAAGGAAAAAAGGGAAACAACTACTGCCCAAATCTATCGTTGTTTCGCTGTTGCTTGAATTCCTTTCCCAACTAAAACTGCTCTAAGTAATTAAGATTTGTTAAAGATGTGATAAAGACCTAAATCAAGCATGGGTAACTCATGGGCCATGTGCAGCCCGTTAGGTTTTGTAATCCAGACCGTCAAAGCTGTTTAAACTATAAAATTAATTTTATTAAATAAATGGACTTGTAAAATAGTTTTTACAAGAAGCATTGTATATGCATGCTTTGCTACCTGTCAAAGTTTCAAAACCTTTTACATATTGGTTTTTACATATTTAATTTTTATTAGTAAAAATAAACACTCCATCCTTCTGCTCCTCAGCTGGCCTGCCTGTCAAATTTTAGAATTGTGTGTGGCCCACCAGCCAAAAAGTTTGTCCACCCCTGCCTTAGATCATATTTTTCCACACATAAACTAGCAAGTGTTGCTTCTCTTCTCCTTTGTGATGTAGCTTCCTGCAGGGTGAAACTTTGATGATACCAGGGAGCTGAGCCATCTGTCCTGAACAATAACATCAACAATAGATTGTCTTCAGGTTTTGTTCCTGTGGTGATAAAAGTAAATTGTGAGAGGACATGAAAACAATGTGAATAGAGTAAAAGCATCTCTTATTTACTGCTTTGTTAGAGAATTGAGGTCAAGTCATATCTTTGTGTAGCTGAAATCGGAGATTAAATGTGCTCTAAAAAAATAAAAATTGCATTAGATGTGTAGAAAGGACAAAATATAATGTTTCCTCCTCTTGTATAATTTTGTTGGACTACACTAGTTATACTCCAGTAAATGTGATCTCATTCAGAGAAAAAACGTTCCCTGAGCTCTCTGCATTTTCAGAGTGAGAAGAATTTGGGAAGGAATTGAAATACCGATGTTCCCTTCCTCTTCGTTCTTACCTGTTGCACACAAACCAATGAATATGACTACACCACTTGATATGTCAAACCACAGTAGTCCTAGTCATAATCATCAGATTATATATCAAGTCTTGAAATCCCTTTTCAGAAGAAGAAAAGACTAATAATTAGTTATTTCATCCTTCCCTACACACCCATACCCACACCACAATGCTATATTAATCCTTTCACAAGTGTCTATTTCCTTTTTAAACAACATTGTGCAGTTTGACCGTATAATTACTGAGGTGTAACAACTGAAGGAGTGGCTGCATCACATTAACCTGCCCTCTCTGGAACATTTCAAACATTGCTTCATCTTAGACTACTTATCAATGACTGCATGGGTGACATGTCCTACTCCTAACATTACTTACCAGGATTTAGCATGTACCACAAGCATGAGGTATGCATGTCTGGAGAAAACAAAACATCTCACCGGCTATTACGATTCAAGATGAACAGCAGCATGGGTTAGGTGTTCCACACTTTAACGTAAGAATACTATAAATGTAGCAAAACCAATTGAATTCTATAATGCACCACTCCTCATTACATTCTCTGTGTTGCAGGCCTCCTCGATGCTACGAGCATCAATTGCACCACAGTAAGCCTTCAACTACAAGTGGAATTGTGCTAATCTGTACATTTTGATGAGTTATGGCACCTAGGTTGACATGTCTTTTTGATTTATCTCCAGGAGATCTAAGGAGGTGCCAATGTTGCCCTCACTAGACTATGAGAAGCTGAAGAAAGACTTGATGGAAGGTCCAGACAGACTCAGGTCGCTGCTGCTTCAGGCTCTGCGCTGGGTGAGAAGGAATATTCTAGTCTCCATAATCTCGTGTTCCTCCTACACTGTTTGACATTTCTATTATAATATTTTATGATAACAATTATGTACTTATGCAGTATTCAACACATAGTGATGTGTTTTACGACATGAGGCTGCAATCTACAGTTTTTACATTCCTAAATTCTGTTGGCTATTTTTTTAGAGACTGACTCGCTCACTCCATGGTGAACAAAGAGACATGGTGCTTCAGGCCTATATCAGTAATGATTTGCTGGAGTGCTACAGCACCAAACAGGTGAGACCAGCTTTTAATGTCATCATACTGTAGATTGTTAAGACTCTTTATTATAATATGTATGGCATGTAAGGCAGATTTATCACAATGAGCTGTTTTCTTTAAACCTTTTTTATATATCATGTAATAACTTGAGCCAACATGAAGATATTATTGTCAACTGGTCTCATAGCCTAATTAATCACAAGGCTTTGATTTGAAGTATAGCAGAGTGGGTAGCAATTTTTTTGAGACCTTAATGTTTTGTTTCTCACCTACTTATCTATTTCTTTAATGCTGAAAATTCCTCAGGCAGCACTGGATTATTAAAAAAAAGATTTTATTAAGGATTTAAACAGTAAATGAAAAAATCTATCCAGATTGTTCCATCGCAAAGTTGAAAAAAAAAACAGTATTTGTGATGTATGAGGGTGCGTCGGCACCCATGTCATAGATAACTTACACACGTGTGACCATTATTGCTGACAGCTCCTGTTCACACTGGGTTTGCAGTAATTCAAAGCTGTCATCCAAACATCTCTTTCAAGAATGTTCCTGCTGTATTTTACATGTGTTACTACATTGTGGTAATTGTGTAACAGAATGTGAGAAATAGAGTGAATGAAGACGCGAGACTCCTGATCAACTGAAGTCAGTGTGAAGCAAAAATTTACCCCTTTCGAAAGTTAAACAATTGGTGTTTTTTGTTTCAACTGAAAACACTTAATGCGATAATGTTTATACCTCCATAGTTGTATTTGATATGTTAAGTGCCTGTTATTTCATGTTTTCACAGAAAACTGTGCTTCATTTAATGAGATCGAAGAGCGAGATTGTCCGTGAATACATGGCTCGTCTCATCAATGCTTTTGCTTCCCTTGCGGAGGGTAAGCGCTCACTTGTCATTGCATTGGCTCAAACTTGATTATTTCTTTATATCATTATCTGTAGATGTGAATGCCATGCTGTGTTAAATTATACAGGTCGAGTTTACCTGTCCCAAATCTCCAGTCTTCTGAAGCTTCTAACAGACACACTCAGGACAGAGGAAAAAGACTCCTCGACAAGAGAGAAAGTGCTTGTTGCCCTGCAGAAACTCAGCCTTGGGTTAATATTAAAATCTTCTTCACCTTCTTTCTAGAGTTTTAGGGTGATAAATCTCAAGCAGCTTTCATACTCATTGAGATGAATGAAATTCATCTTTTAAAAATCTCAAAACTACAGTGTATGTAGGAATGTAATGCCTTTGACAGTTTTTATTTTCATACATACCAATTAATTCCTGTGGTATTGATATCACACATATTTCTGTTGCTTGTCATTCATCTTTAATCAAATTATATTGCTAGGAGGAGCCAGCAGACAGCTATGATAGCTGATGATCTGATTGGCTGGCTGGTGGATGAACTGCAGGATTCAGATTGTCTAAGTGACAACAGCCTGGAATACTCTTCAGCTCTTCTCATGAATCTTTGTCTGCGAACAAAAGGTAAAGGCGATGTAGATATTCATGTAAATAGAAAGTGAAAAAATGTTTGTATAACTACAGAGCAAACCACCCCAGGATGTTGTGCTGGAAGATATTCTGCTTTTTGTGAATTTCTTAATTTCTCCTAACTGTTTCGCATCCTTGATTCTTTCCCAACCTTCCCAACCTTTCCCAACTTTCTAATTATTATTTATATTTTAAGTGCTGATTTCCTCATATATAATTTTTTTTAATATTCAAAACTGTTCGTGGCAGTATTGTTGAACTTTCCAAGCCTTTCAACAATCAGTTGGGGTTTTTTTGCATCCTGCAGTATTACTCAGCAGTCCGGTTTAGCATCAGTTTTTCAAAAACTGAAGAAAAAAAAATCTTAAGAAATTACGGTCTGTATTTTTACCGTCCGTTTTAAGCATGACAAGCTTTAAGATAACAAATGTCCAAGACATTCATGACATTTTCTTATTTTACGGTTATGAACTGTACATTAAGGCTCAGATGTTTTTATTTTAAAACAATTATGAACACATTTTTATAAAAATAAGGCATGACACAGTTCTTCACTGACACACCAGCCTTTACTTACTTCATTATGGTGTGAATGTCTTCAATTCTTGTGAAATCTGAAAGCATTTGTGAATAATGCCTGTGAACAAAAAGGTTTAGTAAAACCTGTTTGATTTGACCGTCATGGTTATATGGTAAGATATAACAATATAAACCATTATCTCCTTTCATGTCACATGCCAGACACTGTTCACAAAGTACAGTACTTACTTCAGTTGCCTCACTGTTGAAAACACTATGAAGTGAAATGTCATGCAAACCCGTTGAAGTGGATGGTTGTCTTTGACAGGAAAGAGAAAGTGTGCAGAGAATGCCAAACATGTGCTGAAGGTTCTAACTGACCTCCTTGGACATGAGAACCATGAGGTGATAGATGCATCTGTTAATACACATACACAAATGTATTGTGCATAAAATAGAGATACACACATATAAAAATAATTGTAATAAGAAAGACGCACATGCTTCATTGCATGTTTGGTCTCACCACTGTTAGGATTGTTTGTCTTATTGCCTTATATGACATGACTTGATTTTCACTGTTTCATAGTTGGATAAAATGAAAGAGCATGAATTTTTTGCATCAATATTTCCTTGTGTTTTCAAAACAGCTACAAAGTGTGTGTGTGTGTGTGTGTGTGTGTGTGCGTGTGCGTGTGCGTGTGCGCGTGTGTTTCCCTCAGATTTGGCCTTATGTGAATGGGGCCCTATACAGTATCCTGTGTATTTCCTCTGTGAGACAGGAAGCTAAAGAGATGGTGAGATCACAGAAATGTCTTCATCTGCGTGCAGGAAACAGCTGCTGTTTGTATTTTCTGCTCCACATGTATCTCTTAACGTCACAAAACAGCCAGTGTTTAGAGGGGACAAAATAGGGGTTTGCAGTCACATTGTCATGTGACATTGTTACTGTACTCTGGATTTGGTGAGCCAGTGCCTTTATCACTAATGTAACTGAGTCTACCCTGTCCAACAAAAATCACATATAAAAAAGACATCATGCCCAGAGTGTCCCTTGTCTCATGCCCCCCAGTAAGCTGGGATAGGCTCCAGCACCCACGACTTGTGACGGCGGACAAAAGTGGGTATAGAAAATGGAGAACAATATTGGAATTAATTTTTTTATTGTTATGGCTTCAAGTTAGCCCTGGGCGGCACGGTGGTGCAGTGGGTAGCGCTGTTGCCGCACAGCAAGGTCGATAGGGGTTCGAGTCCCGCTCTGTGTAGAGTTTGCATGTTCTCCCTGTGTCTGCGTGGGTTCTCCAGCTTACTCCCACCTCCAAAAAGATGGGGTTTAGGTTAATTGGCCGTTCCAAATCGCCTGTAGTGTGTGAGTGTGAGCATGTATGGTTGTCTGTCTCTGTGTGGCTCAGTGGCGCACTGGAGTTTGCCCAGCCTCACGCCCTAAGACATCTGGGATAGGCTCCAGCTCCCCATGACCAGCTACGGCGGATAAAGCGGTTCAGAAGATGAATGAATAAATGAAGTTAGCCCTTCTAACCTTTGAACACACCAAACCTTTGAACATTGAGTTGCTGTTATTGATTCTGCAGTTATGCTAACTCCTCTCCTCGTGTGTGTAGAGCTTAGAGGAGATTCTCCGATGCTACAGCAAAGAGAAGAACCCAGATCTCAACCGACAGATTGAGTTCATAATTAAAAAGCTAAACTCATGTGAGTGAAGTCCAATGTACTCCTGTTGCAAATGAGTATGATTGATGTGTTTGTTTTGTGAATATACCGTATATAACCTAACCATTTCAAGTGAAATGGTGATAGATGCTGTTGTTATTTTGTAAAACGCACTGAATTATTAGTCCTTACGCTGTGCTCCCAGCAGCTGATGAGGAGGGGCCGGAGTCAGATGAAGAGGAAGAAGACAATGATGTAAGTCATCTCTTAAACCTGTTAGGATATCTTCCACCATCCTATCTTGTAGTTCAGTACTTGGAAATATATCAAGATTAAAGGGATCAAAGCCGAGAAATGCCTCCAAAAGGAGGGTGAGAGAAAGTGCCACCTGAAACCTCATATATGACATGTAGATCACAATCTCAACATGACACCGATATCAGGTGTCTTCAACCACTGTGCCTGTGCATTGGGGTTGATGGATTTAGCAGATAATGGATTCTGTGGGGAAATAGGTTGTCAAGATAAGGTACATGGAATTTAAAGCCCTTTGAGTCTCTAAGGTATTTTTCTTTATGTTTACTAAATGTGTACAGATTGTGTTTGTCCCCAATTCCCCTCATTTTAGCACAAGAGTCCCTCGAGTGTGTGCTCACCACTTTGTCTTTGCCCCTGATCTCCGATATCTATCAGAAGGGACTGATATACGTGGACCAGTCTGGAAAAATGGTGTCAATCATTGTCTTAGTGTGTAACCTAAAAAAAATTATGTAAAAGTTATATGATGACGTGTTGCACCTCATATAATCTTCTTAAAAATGATTTAATTGTCAAGTCTACTCACACTCAAAAGATTTTGAGAGGAGAGACTATTGTTCCTTTACTGCATCTTAATTTTTTTTGTAGACGTAGCAAGTATGCCACAACCAAACTGAATCAACCTAGCTGTTTTACAAGTGGGCGAGGTGGTAGGTCCTTGCCATCAGAGCAGAAGTTGAAAAAATACTGTATACCATACATAAACTCTTAGCCAATGCCCTCATTGTGTGTATGTTCTGCTAAAAAAAAAATAAAGGGCTTTGTTACTATTTTTCTGTTCACTTTTTTCGTTCCATCCTGCATCCAGTCATGATGAGTTCTGCCATCTGTATAAACAGTACCCTGAACGACCCTGTCAAGCTGTGCACATCTGTAACCAGCAATGGAACATAACAATTGTGTTTTTCATTTTATTGATAGCAATATATATTCTTAGGAGAGTTGCTTACATCATCAGTAGTTCAAATGTTGTGAAATGTTACACAATGTGTTTTGAAGTGCAACTCATAAAAGACAGTTGAAGATCCTACCTCCTGCCTCTTGATATGCAAATCAAGTTATCAATAAAGGTATATTTTTATCACATACCAAAAAATTCTTCTGGATGCAATTTGCAGTATGATACAACTAAAGCATGTGTGCATGAGAAATACATGGACATATACTTTATGTATTCAGTAGTGTATATGATTGAGTATTAATTAGTTTTATGAATGGTGGCAAGCTGGTGATGCTGTTGTTTGGACAGATTTAGTCATGGGCCGGTTTAATACGTGATTCATGTCATTGATTTCACAATCGCAACTGAATAAATTATATATATATATATATATATATATATATATATATATATATATAATATACTGTATATATACACACACATGCTCACATGCTGTATGTCTCTAATTTTTTTGTTTTTTCTGGAAAACACTGTGACTTAATGTCTACCACATAATTTAATATTCATCTGAGTTTTGTGTTGTTTTATCACAGGAGGATCTGATGGATGTAGACCTTGATACAGAGGAGTTTCTCCAGCCAGAACCCAGGGAGTTGTCTGGGGAGAGTCTTCTTACCACAGAATACCTGGGAGTAAGAGCACAATACACACTTCCTCTACACTTTCCTCTATGCAAATACTCAAATGGAGTGTTTATGTTCAGCAGATATAAACCACTCATAGATTTTTAAACTCAATTCCAGCTACAAAACAGCAAGTAGTGCAGAGATAAAGAGAGCAATTCAGTATCCCCATTGTGTTGGAATGAAATTGGCCACTCTTCATACATTCTCTTGTCTGTTTTGACACAAATAAATGCAAATGGATAAAATGTATATACTGTACATTCTCTAAATTCTATAGATCATGACCAACATGGCAAAATTGAAGAGGAGGTCAACCCCTCTGACACAACCAAGTGTAGATGAACCACTACAACGACCTGTCACCCCAAGTTCTCATCGCAATGTCAGAACAGCGTAAGTTAACTTCATACACAATGCTAGACTCCAAAGTAGAGTTCACTTTTAAGCAGGTATGCTAAGTCCTGGGATCAGTGAATGACAAAAGAACCTACAGCTTTCAGATAAAGTTTAGTTTCTTTCTCATGGTACTGGGCATGTATTTTGTACATGTATTACAGGCAGTCTGAAGAATGTGTCAAGTGCCAGGAAATACTACAGGAAATACTGCCAATATCTAGCGGAAATATGATTTGACGGATTCACACATCTAAATTTTGGCCTCTTTTCACTCCCGGCAGAGTGTTTACAACAACGCAGATGGCTCGTAGTCCAGCTTAATGATTGTTTTGATAATAATACTGCCCCTTTTGTTTGACAAGATCTGCACAGCCATTCAAACTAGTGCAGTAGGTCAAAGAATGGGTGTAGATGCATTCTGCCAATGACCATCACAAAGCACATCTAAGTTGTTTGTGTAAATGAGTCAGAAGGATGAGGTTGGAACAGGAAACGTTTAGTGCTGAAGGGCAGATCATTTTCAGTATAAAGTGTAAGTTAAACCGCAGGAATAAAGGTACAGTATTGTTTTAGGGTAATGGATATGGTGGCTATGTGGGACTGCAGTCCAAGACATGACCTGGTGACCAGGTGGTTACTGGGATTCATTCACTAATTTTAAATCCAGGTAGAACCTATCACTGTGACAATTTACAAAAAGATTTTATGTTTTGCAATAAAAATAATGCTATCTAATAAAAAAAACAATGAAAGTTATTTATAGCTTACCATTGTATTTCATTTGTTTGTAACATGCAGGGATTATAGATCTAGTAGTGTAGAGGGTGGCGATGACAGAGACAGAGAATACCCATTGAGCCGCCAGAAGAGCGAGGAAGGAGGTTTTCCTCTTTACAGACACAACTCCCGACCTCCTACGCGCTCTGGTAGTCGTCCAAGCACTGCTGACTCCCTGCGTCACGGTATCGGTGGGTGGATCTAATTGTCCTTGTGATATCAATACCTCATATTGAAAATTAGATGTATATTTGTCGGACAATTTTTCCTTACAGTTTTTTACCCATGACCAGCCATCTTCTGGCTGAAGACAAAATGAGTTTGATTTTGATGGCCAGTATTCAAATGTGATCACCAGTATTTACTCAAAAAGGAAGTGCCTGCAATTTCTACAGAAAGCATAAGAGCTCAAGACTCAGGAAAATAGGCACCAAATGGTTAATGACCCATTTTGCCTTCACATTAAACCAGTTCCAGCATGGCATCAAACTGTGTTGGAAGGATGTGGTCATCATTCTGTTTGACTATTAGCTCATTCAGAGTACAGTACTGTACGTATATCAAAAACTACACGTACTAGCTTTACAAGCCTTAGATATTTGTAAACTAATAATTAGTTGCTCCTTTTTGATGTCATGAACTTATCTTAATGTAATTTTTTTTCTAATTTCTATGAAAATGCATTTTAGCTGACAATGAAGAGTGATCTTTTTGTCTAAAGCATATTCAGCAAACTAAATGTTATAATTTCACCAAACCTACACAAATTAACAATAGTAATTAGCTGTGCTTTTTTGACAAGCTCACCCTGAAGGTCCATCATTCTCTCCATGATGTATATCCAAAACAAAATACAGAAATTCTAGATTCACTGAAAGATGGGAGGGTTTGCTAATCACTGATGCATTTGTTGTTCTTATTAAGTGGGAATGTTGAGAGGATACACGATTTGAGATATTTGGCATAATTTAAAAACATGATGTAATGAAACTCTACACATTTCTTTATCTCTGCAAACAGACTCAGACTGTGGCCGCTTGTCCCTGGAGTCAGAGTTGGAAGGACCATATGAAGAGCATGCCAAAAAGCCACGCTCCCAAAACGTGCACAAAGAATATTCTTTCAGGTACCTGACACACAAACATTAACTATCCGCACAGGTAAAATAAGCCTGTGCGTATTTTTTATGAATAATGAATATGTGATGAATAGATGAAGACTGCTGCGTCTTAAACATTAATTTAGTATGTTTTGTGTGGCAATACGGCAACTAGCTCAGAAAAAATAATCCATGGCATAAACAAAACCGTCCATCCTACAATCAGTTCAGGACAGACAACCTGAGTTGTCCTCTTAGAGGAACACATTTTCCACCAGTCTGATAAAAACATAGAAGTTATGGGCTTGATGAGAATGAGTTTGAAAACAGCAAAAATGCAATAAAACCACAGTATTTGTATGGAAAAGCCTTACTTGATAAATGTATTCAATCAAAGTTTGAGTATCACCTAGCTTTGCAATGATCTCAGCAAACACTGTGTAGGTCAGCTGAGGTATAACTCTAAGATGTGTGTTGTTGTTGTCTGTGGACAGTTTTGGCCTGAGTGTTGATCTACAAGGATCGATGACTCAGCACTGCCAGTCTGGTCTGTGAGACTGTCACAGTTGTTTAAACAAGCAGTGCCCACAAAGAGACCCATTCAATCAAGCCTCTCCTATGCCCCCTCCCCCTTTAATCCTGGAGGAACTTGACTCCTGAGACTTGCCAAGAGCAATGAGTCCCAGGAAACCATTTCAGTTTTCCCTGCTCCCTTCTCCAGGAAGCGTAAAAGGCCTTCACAACATACACAATATACTGAAAAGAGATTTCCAACACAGTCACTAACAAGTGAAAAGAATCTTAGCAACAGAGCAATTTGGCAAATATCAAGTAAAAAGATTTATATTCGGTTTTTTTATTTATTCATTTACTCAAGTTGAAGCCAGGGAGACCAGACAGGCTGTTTTCAAGTCTTATGTGAAAGGTAAAAGTCACCCCTTTTAGTTTTTCATATATGTGATGAATTTTCAGGAAATACTTAACAGTGTGATGGCCATTTGCACAGCATTCATGTAATTTTTTACTTTGCTTTTCAAAGAATGACATGTATTTTTGTATCAGTCGTTCTACCAGATGATTTTAGCCACGGTGGGGCCAATGTGACTACTGTGTTGACCGAAATCCATCCATCTATTATGGTCTAGGATTCCTCCAGAGGATGTAGATCATTTGGCTGCTGTATGAAAGACAGCAGCATTTGAGCTCCCACTGTGTGACTCAGCAGAAAAGTTTCAGGAGAGCTCAGTCTCACAGCGACGTGACACAAACTTGTTTCATTGTTTTCCAAGACACAAACATTTTCTCTTCCAATTTTAACAATTTTATAAGCGGATGGTAATCAGCAGAAACATTTTTAATGAAATAGTGGTAGTAATTGTTCTTCCAGCTGCAAAGCAGACATCATTATTTATTAATTCCTCTTATGTTCCTTACCATCAGTGCTAATTGCATGCAAGCATTTGCAAGTCGGCCCAAGATTCCCCGTACACCTGACACATCGGCCAACCAGAACAGTGACTCAAGAGCCCCAGTTTTCTCAGCTGGAGCAACAACGGAGCAGCCGGCTGCCTCTATTGGGAGAGGGGGACTACAAAGTGGAAGTAAGGATTGTTTTCTCTGCCAGCATTTCTGAAAATTATTCAGCTATGTATTGGAGGTCCGATCCAATTTCAGTGAATAAAGGTGGCTTAACAAACAATTTGTTTTTCAGTATCCTTTTCAAACTAATTCACCGTCAGCGAGTGAATGGATAAGGTTCTGCAAATGTATTTTTAACAACTTACCACAGACAACATGACTAGAAATGTAGCTGTGTCTATTTTAGGGTTTCCGCCTCAGTAGAGATGGTCTATTTAAATTTCTAAAAGTGGCCAAACCAGTATCTTCATAACTCATTTTCAATCAGCTGAAATTAGTAGGTGAGTGATAGGAGATACCTAGAGGTGAAAAAGAGATCGTGTTTGTCTACATATGCCACTCCTCCCTGCTTTGAATAGTACAGTGTGACGTGTACCACAATTCCTCTGAAGTGTCAAACATGTTTGTGTGTTATTCATGCTCAAATTTTCAACCTCAGGGCATCACCCCTTCTCATCATTTCTCCACCATTAGTAATGTGACAGTGACACTTCATCTCTTTGCACACAGTCAGTACTTAACTGTGCAGTATACCACATGACAGACATTTGACAACGTGAGGTTTTTTTAAAGCATTAAATGTATCGTCAAGATGAATGGATGGATATACGTATGTGACTTTCTACCAGCCATGTTGGAACATTGTTTCTTAAATATGAACAGTCCTTGTCTTTTGTTCCCTACAATCCCACCAACATGCAAGGAGGGCAGTGTGTTAGGAGGATATACTGTAGTTGTATTGGCTTTTTTTCACATCACATGGACCATTTGGACAAGCAGGTTTCAGATAGGAATGTTTTAGCCTCTGGACCATGTCAAATTTCATTACACCTTGTTTCATTCAGGGAAACGAAAAAATAAAATAATAAAGCCACAATTTTTTTGTGTCAATCTTCCATAGCAGATATTAAAAGCATGAAAGTGTTTTTTGGCCATAAAAAGATGTCCTGTAATATATTAATGTTTTTACACTACTAAAAATAGTTCAAGACACACACACACACACACACACACACATATAAATATAATGTTGTATAAGTTGCTGTTGCCCAGCTGCAGAATCACTCAAACCACGAGACTTCTGGGGTATCATCACTGAATCCAGATTTTTTTTTATTTTATTTTTTTACTTTACCATTTGGAATTGGGGATGTAGCTGCCTCAGGTTCAATCCCCCAGCATCTGCCTCCCTAAAGGGGCACAAACCGATGTCCCAAGCCCAGATAAATACAGATGGTTGTGCCACGAAGGGCATCTGGCATGAAAAACTTCTCCAAACAAATATGAGCATTCATCTAAAAATAGAAAAGAGAAAGGATTTATTGACCTCAGCTTGACATCTTTAACTCAGACCATGAGTCACTGCAGGCACCATTGCCTTATCAGCTTCTCTACTGCTCTTGGTTTGGTGACATCATCCGTCCATGTTCTAATGCATTCTAATTGCATTTGATATGTCATTACATCCCTGCACTCATCCTATTCATCCTAGCAATTCTCCCTTCGGGGGATTAATAAAGGATTCTGATTCTGACTGATTCATGCTGGGCAGGCGCACCTCAAGTTCATAACCAAGACACTACATCCTCAAATGTGTGTTGTACTTCTGAGGTCTGGCAACTGTCAGCTCTAGAGGAATAAATGGTTTATTCAGTGCTGGCTCCTGTCTGTGGGGTGTCTGTTTTTATCTTGAGCCACAATCCATTTTTGTACTTTGAATAAAGGCTTGGTTGAGAGTCAAAGATTATTATGCCTAATATTTACTGCTTAGTAAACTGAACACCAGCTACATATTGAGACAGGACCCCCTTCAGGACCGTTGTCCGAAAACGTATCTGTGGTGACTGACAAAGATGCTCTATGGGTAAAATACAGACACTTGAAATCTTCACTTTCACTAAAAATTAACTTTATATGATTGCAGAAAAAAGTCGGCTGTTATTCCATATTCTTAGATGTGGGATTTTTAAATATGAGAAAATGAATTTATATTATTAATAATAAGAAATGTAATGATTTCACTGACCTCAATTTTCTATTGTCTCCCCTTAATCTCCTCTTATAATCGCCCAAACTCCCTCCCTCTTTCCATGCCTCATCTCACTTCCTTCAGGCAGCCAGTCAAAGAGGAGGTGAAGAGGGAGCTGTCACCATGGAGCAGCAATATCTCCCCGGTAGCCTCGGGTTTCCTGTAACATCATCCCTGCGGTTGTGATTAGGGTCAGAGCCAAAAAAGATGGTGGAAGATCAGCAGCAGGAGGAAAAGCTTTAACAATGGGAAGAATTGTTGCCCTGTACTCCTCTTTTGCATTTCATCACCTACTGTATGAATGGATTTTAGCCCAGGTGGTAAAAGTCTGTCCATTGTTTCAAATATATAACAATGTAGTACTTATCTCAAAGTATCTTTTCTAGTGTAATTTATGCTCCCTAAAATGTTTACAACACAGCCATGTGTTTTCATAATTACTGTAGTCACAGTTTAGACGAAAGAACTGCTTGTTGTAAATAGATTGCACTACCATTCATACAACTTCGTTTTGCGTGAAAGGCTTTGATTGATTACATTGTACATTTGCATTATTTTCAGGTGTTGTGATAAACATGTGAATTGTTATATTTTTATTCTAATGCATGTTGACAGTGGTTGATTTTTATATTTCTGGATGTTTTAGACAATACTCGTTTCCTGAAAATGATGTACTATACACTATGTCAAGTAATAGGGTATTGTCACATACTACAAGAGGATACTTGAAGAAACTGTACAGGCAAAGTTGTGACAATACTCTGAGAGGGAATTTCTTCTCCCGTTTGTAATCCGCCAGTGGAATAATCTCCCTGAAGAAGTAATTTTAGCTCCAAACATCAGCAGTTTCAGGAGTGGTTTTGCATCAAAGAACAGGATGCAACACAAACACGATTTACAAATAAATGTACTATTTTATAATTTCTCTGTCTTTCCTCTAGACCAGTCATCCATAAAAATCCCATACAAATGATGTCTGTTTCCCAACCCTCTAAAATTATTAAATAATACAGAAGAGGTGTTGCTGCCTCAACCTAATGAAAATTAAGACCCCCGCCACCACCACAGATTTGCACCTACATAGGAACCTTATTATTGAATTTTCGCTCACTGCCATCTCAAGAATTTTTGAATGATGAATGATCTTATATCAGACCACATAATTTTCTGTCTGACTGAAACCTTGTTGGGTCTTGAAGATTATGCATTCATTCATTCACTTCAATAACCACTTCTTCCACTGCTGCGGAAGTCCTGGGGTTGCTGGACCCTACCTCAAGCTCCTTTATCGCGGAATCAGCTTGCTGATTTAGTTTGAGAGGCAGACACCACCTCCACATTCACAAGTATACTAAAGACTTTCCTTTTTATAAAGACTGTAGTTAATCCATACAATAGCTATCCTGTCATGGTCCTAGACTGCTGGATAAATCTCCCATGCCACATTGAGCTCCTTTCTCTCAATCGTCCTCTGTATTCTCACAGTCCATCGGTACATCTTACTAAGCGTTTCCCTTCCGTGTAGTTGTTTGCTCTCATTGTTTTCTTATGATCTGACCTTATAGAAATACATTTGAATTGAATTATATTCCTTAGATTTTGACACATTTATGATCTCCATTTGATGATTCTTGTAAAAGGAGTAGCTTCAGGCTTTCCAAACTGGTTCAGTCTTAGGTTATAAGTCATCTACACTTGGTGATTGCACAATCTATATAACTTTTTTTTGTCGGATGAGTTGAACAGTTGCATGGTGACTGAAAAAAAGGTGCTGTTGTGTCCATCAAACTTTCATAAACTTTTGTTTCACATAACTGGTTTCTGTCTCTTTTAAAGGGATAATGTGGGTTTTTTTTTCTGGTTTTGTGTATGTTCCATTTTTGGGCAGCACGGTGGCGCAGTGTGTATTGATGTTGCCTCACAGCAAGAAGGTCCAGGGTTCAGTTCCTTTCTGTAGGAAGTTTGTCTGTTCTCCCCATGTCTGTGCAGGTTCTGTCTGGGTTCTCTGGCTTCCTCTTTTGCAACTTAGGTGAAGTGGTCACACCAAATTGTCCATAGTCAGATATGCATGCTCATATTTGAACATGCATGGTCGTTTGTTTGTCTTGTCTTTTGTGTGGACCCTTGATGAGCTGGCATATCATTCAGGGTGTACCCTCATCTCACCCATAGTCAGCTGGGATAGGCTCCAGAAGACCAACACGGCAGATGAGCTGTATGGGAGACAATTATGACAAACAATTACTTGTTGGTCTTTATTAGTAAGGGACCCCAGGAGCATAATTTGCTTCAGTATGAGCTAACACAGACCAACAGGAGGCAGAATAACCTATAAAGTCAGGGGTACTATGCAGTATAAAAAGTATGAACTATTTCAGGTACTGCCAGACCATTTTTCCTCTCTTTTTTCTTAGATTGGGTTTATAAGTGTTTGAGATATCATCGACTGAAGTGAGCTTAATTTTGAGGAAGGCAGAAGAAGAATGCGTGACGTAAATGAACATTCCCTCACCGACAGAAATATGTCTACCTGTGTGTCACAGCCTGCAGTTGCTCAGGACATCTGCTACAAGATTTAAACTTGCCAGTATCTTTTTTTTTTTTTTTTTTCAAATTACCAATCGTGAAGGTAGACATTTTGCATGTAAATAATGGTAAAGTTTTTGGATTTTTATAAAATTATTGTTCACTTCCCTAAATTCAATGAATAAACTAGACTTTTTTCAAGTCAAATCTTTAGGAGTATTGAGTATTAGAATGACAGAGAATGAAAATAGTGAAATAATAATCCCAATAATACATTGTCAATGGTAAATATAGTGAGTATATGTGATGCTATGTCATCAAAAAGCACAAAGCGCCAGACCTGCCCTACTATGTTTCTGATTGGCTTAGCATAATATTCTTATCCAAACCCATGGATTTGATTAATTTATCATTCCACATGGCAAATTTAGAATGACAGATTTTCCCATCAGGCATTGAGGCTCTGTTCTAGGTTAACTAATTGCCCAGAGCAGTACTCAGTGGATTGTGACTCATTGTCATTTTCATACCAATACACACCACTAGAGCAGCATATAGTTCAGCCTCAGTGCTTGACTATAGACTTATGGGAACCCTCATTACGCTGCAGCACCAGCTAGTTTGTTTTGCTTTGGGGCAGAAATGTTGGAGAATGGAATTTTTGGAATTGCTTTCTGCGTGGGAATAATTGATTTGTAGGCTGCTAATGTCCCTGCAAAATGTTTTGTTGTTACTTAGCAACATAATAATCACAATAATTTCACAACTACACTTTCAAATAAGATTTATTTAATCACTTTATATTTGTACATTTTGCATGATGGTGTTATCTGTTTTAATTAAAAATGTTAAAATGTATGTGAAGCCTAATGTGCTGCTGAAATGATGAATGTAGTATAGTGATTGAGCTTGAGGATTTGCATAGAACCTGACTTTTTATAGAAAACGTAAGTATCACATGTGTCCTTGCTTTGAAACAGCAATTCAAAGAAAAAGATTGACTGGTTGTCATGAGGAATGTACATTTGGTTCATTCTCACACCGTTTAAAAGCAGTGCACAATCACAAGATATTTGTACGATTTGCCATTTATTTGTATTTAGACGCAAATGAAATCTGGAAAGTCTACTGACTAACCTGAAAATTTTATATGAAAAAGTATGGAATTAAAAATTTTATATTTAGCACCACTGTCAAACATTAAAATGCACATACTGTCTGTCTTTGTTTTCTACTTTATAGCTTCTTCTACAACATGTTATATTTGATTTGATATTAATATGTTAGTTTTTTTGGGGGGGTGGGGTGTCTTTGACACTCTTCCCTCAAACACAAGCATCTCCAATGGCATTCTGGAGCATTCCTGTAGTAACTTAAGACGATAAGCAGCTATAATATAGCTATATATATAAAAACGTCAAAAATCAGTAAAATAAGATGTGAGTATTCCAAAATAGCCTGAAAACATGCATGTAGTCAGGACATGACCTTTAAAACACAATTTTTAAAAAAATCACATTTAAAAAAGCCAGTTGAATGATACAGCTATGCTTAACTCGGCAAGTTTCACTAACTCTCCTGTGATTTCCCAAAAGGATGACATATTCATCAGCACAATGTGAGGAAACAGGCAGTGCATAAAGGACTGACGTAGTTGTAGCCAGGTGGTCATATAAACCCGATACTGCTGGTGCTGTCCAGCCGTAAAGGCAAAAAGAGGAAGCTGCTGCTTTCTATCAAAACAAGACCACAGAGGAAACCCAAGGGATGGGCCTCACTGATATGGAGGAATATTTAAAAAAGCTACTAAATCTCCTTTAAAACTTTTTTTTCTCAATCCCTCAGGACTATGAGGACAAATAAAAATCCTCTAGAGACTTAAGTTCACCTGCAGACCAGCATAATGAAGGGTTAGTAGGGAAATAAACGTTGACGTATATGTAGGAATTCCTTTTTTGCAAGGTGTGTCTCATTTGCCATTTTGTTCAAGGGAAGCAGTGTCATATATTGTAAAAGCTATTTTACTGTGTGTAGGACTAGTTTATCAGTTAGAAAATAAAACACTGTCACTTCATTTTTGTACTCATATTTTGGATACTTACTCAAGGCGAGTGGGAGGAGTTTCAGTAGTGTTGCTCCGCAGGTAATTCTGGCCATAATTATTCGGCAATCCACTTTGTGCTTCTTTAGAAATTATGCTAAAATCCACACCTCAAGAAACATATTATTTTTTTAACTGCTAGATTAATATTTTATATGTATTTTGTGACCTTGCTTTGGATTCATAGAACAGGATATTTGTTCATTAATTAATTTTCAATACCCATGTGAGATGCATTTATCAGCACTTTAAAGCTATGAGACAAGCATGTGTCCCACTGATAAAGACTGACGCCAGCTGAGAAGGAACATCTTTTTTGTTTCGCTGTCTCCTGAACCTCCTGTTTCCTCTTCAGTCCTTTTGGAGAGACAGATAAATTTGACCTTCTCAACTGCCCTTTTTTCATAAACACTTGACTCTGTCTCTCCCCTTTTAGGTCATGTTTGGTCATTTCAGTTAGTGCTCAAAACTAAACAAAGCATCTATGACAAAAGCATTACACATCGACAGAAAGCATTTTCGTCTGAGCCCCTAGTCATTTTCAAAAACCTGGTTTGCTAAAGGTTAAGAGGCTACTGATCAAACAGACTGAAGAGTAAAGCTTACTTGGAATCCACCTTTAACATTTTTGACCTTCCCAGGAATGTCCTCACAAAATGCCTACTGACCTTCAGTGTGAAAGCATGTTTTTTTGCATTTGCTCAAGTAAAACCAAACTGTTTGTAGGGACATTTTAAAACATGGTTTGGCTGTTGATTGTTGAACAAGAAGGAACTGATGATGTTTGAAGGCTGCATCAGTTGGACTGCTGCTCTCCCAGTCTTTTTTTTTTGTTCTCACCACTGATGTGAGTATTTCAAGATGTTCAAAACTGGGCTTTGCATGACCCAGGTCCCTTGGAAATACTCAGGAAGGTGGCCATGTGCCACTCTATGGGAAGTGGGAAATTTAACTAGACATATATTACACAAAACAGCCAGTCTTCTATAATCCACTGTCCTATGATACAGTATGTAAATCTGCACAACCACTATACTCATCATTTCAGCTGCACATTTAAATACTTGCATAACACACTTTTTTTTATTTAATCATACACTATATTATATCATTATATCATCATGAAACTAATGGAAATTTATATATCTTTCCATCTATCCGTCCATCCATCCATTTCCTTGTAGACAACACGACCTTAATCTTCCCGTCTACAGTCGTTTATCTGCCTTGTGGATCACAGTTCAGCTGGACTTTATCTCAGCTGGTATTGGGCGAGAGATGGGGTACACCCTGGATAAGATGCCATCTCATCATGGGGCCACATGAGAGACAAACATTGATGCACACCCTCCCACTTATGGACATTCGCCTAAGCTGCATGTTTTTGGAGTTGGGTGGAAGTCGGAGAATCAGGCAAGAACTCATGCAGACACGTAGAGAACATACTAGTTCTGGTGCAGCGGCAGCTCAGTCCACAAAGACTTGGCTTGGGAACCTAAGGGTGGCTGGTTCAACATGAACAGAGGACCGAAGTATGGAGTAAAAACAGGTCCTGACTATGGAATGGGCTCTCTATTGCCTCTTGTTACCATTTTGAGAAAAGAAAGACACCTCCATCTACAGGGTAATGCCGTTAACCATTGAGGGTCACTGGGAACACTGGGATGAAGCAATAGTGAGATGACAGACAAAAAACCCCACTACAATAGTTAGGTAGCTAACTTGATTCCACTTATTTACAGCTCATATCCCTCCAACATTCAGTATTAAAATGGTCTGTTCTCAGAGGTGGGTTTTTCGGACAATGGTTAGAGAAAACTTAAAAACTGGTTGCCTGAAAAAGAATGTCAATGCCACAGTGACTGTCTAAAAACCTTAGATACTCATTTTAAACTCAACAGGAAGGTATGTCTGCACTGCCTAAGACTTAACAAAACAGTAGTTGGCAAAATTAATAAAACATTAAGTAACAATTCTTGACATTAAAGACAATTTCACATTTGCTTATGTAGCTGAGTGTGGGTTAACTTTTCAGGGAGTAAAGCTATGCCATAGGGGCCCCTGTGTAGTTAGTGTAGGGACAGATGTTTACCTACAGGACTACCCTCTCTTCCAGAGAGCAATGTCTTGAAATCTGAGTGTGAAGGAGATTACAGAGAAAGAAACTCCCTTCAAGCCAATAATTCCTCAATTCTTTTTCAGTGACTGCCAGGGCGCCACGCCTGCAGTCAGATGGATACCTGAAATATCACCCCTGTGACACATTTGACAAAAGTGGGACAGAACAAAGATAACCCTCCCTTATGGTCCTCAGGAGTGTTAAAACCAAGGAGTTGGAAGAAGGATTTGCATAAGCTTGGGAGCTTGTCTAATTATTATTAATAACCTCCTCCAGCTCACTCAACGTCGTCATGCCTACATAAACTTGAATAAAATGCCAGTGGATTATCCCTGCAAACGGGTTCTCATTTATCAAAGTGGTTTCAGGATAAATGAATGCACTCCTGTAGAGTTGTGTAACTTCAGAGAAGTCTTAGTTTTGCCCTTTAATCTTTCTTTTGAGTGCAATGTTTTGTGTTTTTTTGTTTGTTTGTTTGTTTGTTTGTTTGTTTGTTTTTTGGGGGGGGGTTGTCATCAAGATTAATCATATTTGTGAATTTTTTTTTTTTTTTAGAAGACATTAAAAATACTGCATGTATTGTTAACATCAAGTAAATATGAACATGAAGGGGAAGTAGAAAGGAATTGAGGGTCAAATTTGGTGAACTTGATTACATTTTCCTGATTAATTGCTAATTGCACTCATATTTCTGACAGCAATGTGAGAAAATATTGTTCATTACTAACCTATAGCTTTAGATGCATAGATTATAATAGAAAAATGATACTTTTTATATTTAATTGCATATGAAAATCCAAATTGTAGTTGTGCGGTTATATCCTGACACAAATCATGGTAAAATGAGTCAGTGTGCTTATTGGCTTAATTTTTCCCTATTATGCTGGGCCTCTTTTTAACATGAGTGATAAATGCCAATGGAAAGACTAGGGACTGTGGCGTCCATCATCTCCTCTATCCTCTATAGCAATCGCTGAGCTGGAATCCATGGACAGAGGAAAAAATTAAAACGGGAAAAAACATTGTGCCAAGTAACAGGATGCACATGGGCCTGAGAAGGATGGCTGGCTGGATCCAGGAAATGTAGAGGAAGGAGAGATTTTCGATCACAGCTGTGTAAGGAGTGAAAAAATCCCATTTTGAAGCACAGAAAGACATTTTGTTGTTTCCTTCCTTAGCCAGTGAGGCAGCAGAGCAGTTTACCCCATCAAGGCTCATGGTGATGATAGCTGCGAAATCAGCATTTCACCCACAACATTTCAAATCAATTTCCAGCCTGCGAGACCTTCAGAAGGAAAATGTCTTTACCGTCAATATTGGATCAGACACAGTGTATTTTGTTTTGCTTGAAATCACATCACAAAAGAATCTTCATATTTCCTTAACTGTGTTTGTGACTCATGTTGCAGGATTGCATTCACCAGCCTTTGTACCCTGTTAACACTCTTGTTAATCCAGACAAGTGACATACCAATTGTGCGGCTGTCACATATGATCTTTTCTTATCAAATGATAATAACATGATAATATTTGCTATATGGCTGGTCTCTTGTAGGGCCTGTAACTGGTGTCACATTACAGAAGAAAGTAGAATAGACAGACTCAGTATTCCATCAGATATTTTTTTATGTATTAGTTATTCAGGCTGCTCCAGGAATCAAGACATATTTTAAAAAACATTCATTTTTTACATAAACTTCACATACATTTACAGAAATGAACCAAATTCAATTATTTTAGGGCTTCTGTTTGCTCAAACTAACTTTCTAAATGCTCTAGTGGAACTGTAGCTTTGGGTTTTATGTTCCTAACTACATGATGAAGTTCAATCAATATTCACTCTCCTATTTGCACTGGTTTGGTCTCTGCATCTACTTATCCCAGACATGGCCAATGTGTTGTTACAGGAGTCCTGTTGCAACAACACAACATCCGTTGGGTAAAACTAACCTGATTCATGACGATCTAATCCCAGCTTGCTTTCACTATTACTGGGTGAACAATCCAACACTTAGTGAATTCTGTTTCGCAATGATAGGCAGACCCAATGATCAACCAATGTCTGTATTTAATGCAATGTTGTCATAGTTATATTTCATAGCTGATTACTGTTGTTTTTGTCCCTAATATTGTTCTTCAGTCAACACCCATATGTTGTACGTAGATCCATGCATCTTTCATTGGAAATATAATGGTGGAGGAAATTGTGATAATGGCACCAGTATATAAAACATGGCAAAAGCAGAGGTGTGAGTCCTTTAATATATTGTGATCTATGGGTCTGTGGGGGTTTTTTTTAGAATAAATGTCATGTCTGTGAACACTTGCTGTGTCCTGCTTGAGTGGTTCCTATTCCGCGTAGGAGTAGGAATATGTCCTACTCCTACACAGAGCTGACTGAAGAGGTACAACTTGTCAAATTCACGGATTTAATGTCATTCTAAGGAGTCTATACGCCTTGTACAGTTATTTTCATTTACAACTCTTCAGTTATGTTTGCTTTAGGTCGAAAGGACAACTAAAAATATATTCAGCAACTATTCCACCCAGTCTGTGAGAAGCTTCAAGTCAGCATTCACAGAAAAATGCAAACTAACAACATTTTACACATTTTAGATGGGTTTGTTTTCAGGGCAAAACTTGAGTTATGTTTGGGACTGAGAATAAATTATAGATCTAAATATTGTTTAAAAAAAAAAAAAAAAAAACACCCCAAAACAAAACTGGTTGTTCAACACTGAGCTAGAAATATCTTCGTTATCATTAATTCTATTGCATATTCCTGATACAGCATTAGATAATTTGGCGAATTCATATTCTAATAAATAAAATCAAAACTAATCCCATAATTGGGACTTCTTTTTATTCTTTAGGTGTGTGGGCGAGGAGCTCGTTCTGTCGTCACATTATATTTTCTCCTGATGTAAACGTCACTCTTCCGGAAAGGTCTACGTAACTGCAGCCAAACCTCATAAAGTGGATCTGAGGGAGGGGGCGAACACAGTCCGCAGCGCAGTTCATTTAGCGCGCATCTGCGCCAGCTTCACAAAGTTCTGCGCTCGTCTCTTTCAACAGGAAAACAGTTAATCGATGGAAATGATTCTTCAAAAGTTTGTCCAAAAGTTGACGCTAAAATAACTCGAGACGTTTTCTGGGCTTCATAATCGACATCTGTATTGGTTTATTGTCTCCAAGCAACGATCATCTGAAGCATTAAGGAAAAATGTAAGTGTCTCTCATTATGTATTTCACCACTTCACTTTGTCCTACCAGAAGCGTTCGTTTAAGCAAGGAGATGAATGAAAATGCATGAAAATACAACTAGATTGTGCTTTGAATGAACAGGATGAGTTTCTATATTACTAACTGCGTTCGTGACTAGCGCCGTTGCCTCGCAGCAAGAAGGTCCCCCTGGTGCGTTTCTGTGCGGAGTTGATCTGCGTGGGTTCTCTCCTGCTTCTTCGCACCTAAAAAAAAAACCCCCAAAAAAAACATGCGATTTAGGTGAATCCGACACATTAAAGTATCCATAGGTGTGACTATGAGCGTGGATATTTGTTTGTCAATGTGTGGTCTTGCGTCTCATCCTCTCGCCAGCTGGGATAGGCTCCAGCATCACCCGCGACCCACATTTCGGAAAAGCGGCTGAAGACGAGACGATGTTTGTTCAGCCGTCTCTCGGGTTTGTCCGCGCTCTCCGTAGCAGTGACTCTCTGGGGTCTAGTCTGTAACGAGCTCCGGCATGACAGGTCCACGGAGGTTGTTTCACTTCCCAAGTACATTTCACGTCGTGCTTAAGCGAGAAAGTGATTTCAATTAGTCTTAATGAAAAATAATCTTAAACAAATGTTTTTAGAATGTTTCTATGAATGGATCACGTGGATATGACTGATAACCATCCTCCAGCTTGTCCTTTGCCTTTGCTGGAATAGTGACAGTCACTGCTGTATTTGCTTCAGGGTGAATAACAAATTTTCATGTGAGAATGTAATTCAAGCTCTTAGGAAACTTTTCTTATTCTGTGCATTTGTTTTTATACATTTGAAATAATTTTTAAGTTTTGTTGCTTTTGTTACTGTTATGAATCCTTGCAAGTGCTGGTTCAACCTCTGTGTTTAGAAGAGTAATGTATAATAATAATAATAATAATAATAATAATAATAATAATAATAATAAAATTTAATAATTATTATTATTGCTGTTGTTGTTGTTTTTTGTTTTAATTGTTTTTACACTATTACATTTTCTTTTTTTTTCATTTGTACCAAATTTCTTCATTAAATGTAGCAGACTTTTTACTCCTCAGCCAATCTGAGTTCAATCTAAGGTTAATTGGAAATAAGATATTTCTATGAACAAAACAATTTTTAGAGCACTATATAAGTTTGCTAATATCACTTTTTCTCTGATTGGCAACTGTGATTTTTGTCCTACATAAGGATGAACAACAGAGATCGCTGGAGGATATGTAAGAGAGTTGGCGCCATGCTGGTCCTGGCTGTGTTGGCAATGACTGTTGTGCGGAGAGGCAGCATCACCATTCAGCACTCTATGGAACTTGAAAGGCAGGCTCGCATGGATGCCTCTGAGGGTGTGGGGCCTCAAGCAAGAGCTGCTGTGGAAATGAAGATGGACACATACCAGGAGATAAAGGGCTTTTGGAAGGTTAAGAAACCAGAGGTGTCTAAAACTCAGTTTACAAAAGAGGAGCCTGAAATCAAAGAGGACAACCCCAGAACCTGGGATGTAGTCAGCACCAACTGTTCTGCCAATCTCAACCTCACAACCCAGGACTGGTATTTGACTCTGAATGAAAGTTTCCAGCAGTTCTTGCTCTATCGACACTGCCGTTACTTTCCCATTGTTATCAACCACCCAGACAAATGCTCAGGTGACATATACATGCTCATGGTTATAAAGTCCCTGGCCACGCAACATGACCGCAGAGAAGCCATCCGGAAAACCTGGGGCAAGGAGCAGGTGATTGATGGCAAGGTGATTAAGCTCCTCTTCCTTCTTGCCAAACCTCCCAGTGAGGAAGAGAGAGTGAACCATCAGAAGCTAGTGGACTTTGAGGATCGCATCTACGGTGATATCCTCCAGTGGGATTTCCTAGACAGCTTCTTCAACCTCACGCTTAAGGAGATTCACTTTCTCAGGTGGTTCCACACTTACTGTCCCACTGTGCGCTATGTCTTCAAGGGAGATGATGATGTCTTTGTCAGCATCAACAACATTTTTGAGTACCTAGAAATTAGCAAGGATGAGAAGGACCTGTTTGTGGGAGATGTGATTTTCAAGGCTAAGCCGATTCGAAAACCAGAAAACAAATACTTCATCCCTGAGGCAATGTATAATAAAACATTCTACCCTCCATATGCAGGTGGAGGGGGTTTTCTGATGGATGGGCCTCTGGTGAGGAAGCTGCACTGGGTGGCTGACACTCTGGAACTGTACCCCATAGATGATGTGTTCTTGGGCATGTGTCTGGAGGTGCTGGACGTTATTCCTGTAAAACATGATGCCTTTAAGACATTTGGCTTAGTGAAACAGAAAACCAGTTCACTGAACAAAGAACCATGTTTTTTTAGGAGCATGATGGTGGTACACAAGCTGCTCCCACCAGACCTCCTACACATGTGGAACCTGGTCAAATCTGACCTTATCTGCTCACAGAAAGTGGAGATCCTATAGCTTGATGGATAAAACTAGGTAAGCACCAAAAAAGCTGAGATTCACTTTGGAAGGTACTTATATGAGACTTGAGTATCTCACTACAGTCTCCTTTATGTGGAGAAGGACATGGACATCATTCTCAGCAATGCAATTTTTGAGTTTCCTCAAAAGTCAAGTAATTTAAGTAGCGTTTTTGAAGGTTTATGTAGACATTTGTATTTTTAATGCTACTCTGAAGGATTGTTCGAAGGATTTTCTAACATGAAGGATTTTTTATATGTATGTGTGTATACAGTATATATATATATATATATATATATATATATATATATATATATATATATATATATATATATATAGAGAGAGAGAGAGAGAGAGAGAGAGAGAGAGAGAGACAGCGAGAGAGAGAGAGAGAGAGAGAGAGAGAGAGAGTGTGTACGCATTGTCGTCAACACCTGTACTTGTCTTTCCTGCTGTGTGAAGTATTTAATTGGCTGGGAACAAGGGAACAGCTGGCACAAAACTACTAATCATTAAAACCCTGCTAATATGAATAAAAATCATAAATGGAAGACTTTATTCCTATGGCAAATGGCGGCATTGGTCAGAGAGAGAAATAATACATTTGATTTGAAAGCCACTGCACATGCTGTATAATCTGTTAGCATTAGGGTTTTGTACAACATGTCCCACATTGTCTTCGTTCTGACCAGTAATGTTGCATTCTGCAGTGGCTTAGTCTAAAGCAGAAGAAAACAGCTCACCTTACCTCAGTGATTTGGTCAAACAGTTCAATCATTCGTCACTTTTTGTCTATGAGTGTTACCATAGTCTTCATATGCAGTGCATGTACCAAATATTTTAATCACTTTTTGTTTGACACGGTGGTCCTTGCACTTATTTTCTTGGAATGTGACTGACTTGATCTTGGTGTCTTGTGTGCTGCCTGTGGATTTTAATGTGCTGATATACTTGACATGAATTTGGTAGAGGGTTTACAATGACACTGTGAAGTTAAAGTGTTGCTGGTATTGGTCGCTGACAAATTGATTTGTCTCCAAACTAAAGGGTTTCTTTTTCTTATTTTTAAGCATGATTGGATATTAACAGATTGTTCCATAATTAAGATATGAATGTTGTGGGCCAAGTGGGGGGTGATATTGGCAAAATGAAAATATACTGTATATTAAAATCAAAGTGTACATTGAGTGTCATTTATAAATAAACTTACTGAAAATAGCTTTATTTGTTAGTCTTTCTTAGATTGTTTATGTGTTTGGCCTTACCAACAGCAAACAACTAGACAACAAAATATCACACTGGGTCACCCAACAATACCATGCATGTTGACATTTGGATATCACTTCCACGCCTTTCATGATGAAAATGTGTCGTATGAGGAAACAGACGAGACGATCGCAATAGACTACAACCATTTACTGTATTTGCCTTGCAAGTTATGATTCTTATAGAGCCTATCCTAGCTGACTACAGGCAAAGAGAGGGTTACTCCCTGGATTAGATGCAAGCTCATTGTGGGGCCACACGAAAGACAAACAAGCATACATGCTCACACCCCAACCCCTGTGACCAGTGAAGCGGAAGAACCCAGAGAAACAGGGAGAGCATGCAAACTCACAGAACGGGCCTTGAACCGGGAACCGCTGTGCTGTGCAGCCAACAGCGCTACCCACTACGCCATCCAAGCTTCACCCACTAAATTTGGTTTAGTTATTATCCTCACAAACTATAAACCTACTGATTTGGATTGACATTTGACACTAATTTTTTATATATATAAATATATTGATTTAATTCCCGAAAGGAAATTAGTGGCACTCTAATTAGTTGAATCATGCATAAACAGTATATTAGGGTGTACAGGCCCTGAACACACAAACACACACACAGGGGGCCTGTATGCATGCATTTATCTAAACGTTTTAGTTGTTTGTTTGTTTTTTACACTAGGGACCAAAACAATCAAGCAAAAAAAAGGTATCCAGAAAGTAGATCAATGTCCATGTTTCAAAACAGGGACATTACTGTAATCAATTCAAAACATAACTTAAAAGGGTTTAACTTGTTCTACTATTCACTTTTTAAATAAGCATAATGTTCAGCTGGTGGACACCAAATTGATCCATTTTATTGCAAAATTCCAATGAGGTCCAACATCAATAAGTAAAAATTAATTTATAAAACAGTGTTTAAATGAAACATGGAAATTAAGTAACATTTAGAAATAGTGTACTTATACTACACACACACACACACACACGCACACACACACACACACACACACACACACACACACACACACACACACAAACATATGCACACACACATTTTGATGAGCAATCATGTTTTACAGTCCTGATGCCCTGTTACTAAGACAGTGCTAACACTTGTTTTTGGGTCCTCATTTAAATGTAAAGTGAATGAAAAGCACTGGTTTTGTGAGATAAAGAGTTGATCTATCAGCCACTATTGTCTGTCAAACCTTCTATTGACCAGGGGCTATAACTGTGTTGGCACTCATTGGTGGATGCTTTTGATGTCAGAATGGTTAAGGGGCTGGCTAGGGGTGCTGCATGCTTTCGCACAAGCACTCTATTTTTTTCAAAGGCATCTGGATCAACATCACTGCAATGGTTGAAGACTTTATTACCAGGGATTCAATGAAAAAAAAATCAGAAAATCTTTAATGTGTTCCTTACATGACAATAGTTCTACCATAAAACACTAAACTTGTATTGCACTTTGGTTATTCGTTTACATGACAAAAGCATTTGTTGGCCTGGAAACACAAACCTTTGTGAACAGTTCAAGAGTGTAACGCCATCATTGCCATTGCATTCGAGACAGGCAAAATGCGACTGTTAAACAAAGCTGACGACACAGTCCTTCTTCATACGTGACCTTTACATTTCCTGATTGATATGTACATACAGAGAACTGTAGTTTTGTTTGTTCTCCTGATTTTCAAGATTGTCATTGTTAGCTCAGCATATAACTTAACTATGAGGGCTACAAACAGCATACTGACTTTATTAAGTTCCTTCAACATAAAATCTGCTTCACCACAACTGGCACCCGGTTCTGTGGAGCTGACATTAGTGTACAATGCCAACTACTGCCCTGGCATACACACTATTGTTTTCAGCTGTTGTTGAGGCTAAAGCTTCAGTCTACAATACTATCACTGACACAATTTAAGCATTATTTTGCAATTTACTTGCAATTCAAGTAATAATTCAGTGTTTTATATTTTGTTCAAAAGTTTAATACTCGTTTGTAAAATGTATGTAACCCTTTAACAGGCAGAGTATGGGATGAGGGGGCCTCTCCTCAGGGCCATCCAATCCCTGTACACACAAAGTGAGACTAGTATTCCGAGTTCTTGGCAGTGAGTCGGACTTCTTCCAAGTGAGTGTTGGTCTTCACCAGGGCTGCATTTTGTTTTTCATGGACAGGATATCAAGGCGTAGTCGTGGTGAGGAGGGTTTGCAGTTTGGTGGGCTGAGGATTGGATCGCTCCTTTTTGCAGATAATGTGGTCCTGTTTTCATCATCAGCTTGTTACCTGGTACACTCACTGATCCGGTTTGCAGCCGAGTGAGAAACACTGCTATTCGCAAAACACAGAGTAGAGTCGCTGATACGTTGCATAGAAAGGAGTCAGTTGAGGGGGTTAAACTTCATGGGCGCCTCCCTAAGGAGGTGTTCCTGGCACGTCCAGCTGGGGGCAGACCCAGGACCAGGTAGAGGGATTATATCTCAACACTGGCTTGGAACGCCTTGGGATTCCCCAGCCAGAGCTGGCTGATGTGGCCAGGGAAAGGGAAGTTTTGAGTTCCTTGTTCAAGCTGCTGCCCCCGCGACCCGACTACAGATGAGTGGATCAAGATGGATGGATGGATGGTGTTCTAGGGTTAAGAAAGTGGAGACATGTCAAAACAGTGGTTTTGAACAGTAAAAAAAAAGATAATTTTGAACTGTAAGTGAACAATTTTATTCTTTTCTGTACGATGAATAAATGAATAAACGTTTTTTTTAATCGTTGCCATTTTTTAACCATCGCTTGGATTCACAAAGTGCATAAATACCTGAAAATCAAAAAAAGTAGCAAGACCATAAATCAACTAATGAATGGAACCAGTTGTTCATCCACTGTTACTTCCTGTCCAAGTCTGTAGAGGTGAGGTAGGCACTCCACCCAATGATAGATGATTGCGTCGTTTTAAAAGGGTGAAGCCTCTTCTTTTCCTTTGGGCTTTTCCCTTCAGGAGTCGCCACATCGAATCAGTTGCCTCCATCTAACTCTGTCTTCTGCATCCTCTTCTCTCACACCAACTACCTTCATGTCCTCTTTCACTGCATACGCTTTCCTCCTCTCTTTCTTCGACATACAGTAGTCCGATTTCCACCGGCAACCTATAGGTCAACAGCACCTGGGCCTCGACCGATCCGGTATGGAAGTCATTGGTCTGATTCGCATGTTTGATTTGGCAAAAGTATTACGTCCGATGCCCTTCCTGACGCAACTTGCACCTGCAGTTTTTGCTTTGTTTACTGTCTGTCAGTAGTACAGACAGTACTACTGACAGACACTAGTGTGTGTGTCTGTTTTGTGGTTTTGGAATTTTGTAACTCTGTCGCTGTGATTTTGAATGATGAGTCAAAAATGTCATCAAGACATTCTTTGTAGTGTTCACGGAAATATGAGTAATGGTGATTTTTCACTTTTTCTTATACATGGGTCATTTGAGGGAAAAGTCAAAGTGTCAAGTGAAAAACGATAATTTAGCAAGACTTCTCTATTATAAAACCTACCAAGACATTACATATTTTCACTTACCATTCTGAAAGAATATTTTATATTGTGTCTACAATGAACAGGGATACAGTTCAGCATCCAGTTGAAAGCAATCTGGCCAATCCTTTTAAGTAGAAAATTTAATGGCTGTTCTGATAAAAGATACATGGTCTGGATGTGGCCTTCAAGGTGTTCAAGACAAGCTGCAACTTTTATTGCAGTACTATGCTTTCATATTAGTATTTGCAAATGGAATCTATATACAGAAGTAAATGTTATCCTTATTGTACGAGTGTGAATATCAGGTGAGAGCTCAAAGATTGAAAAACAGGACAGTCAACATGGCTAACATTACACGGTATAGACAAAGCTCTCCTGAACTCGATTAGTCACAAAAAATCCTAAAATAGAGATACTCAGTGGTACACTCACCTTTGTCTCCTGCCAAAGACACCTACAAGAGTAGAAAGCCCCATTCAGCTACCAGGACCCGACTTCCATTACCTGGTGGTGTGATTGTGGGACTCTTATACTATGAAGCTCAGGATAAGCAAAATTTAAACCTACATTTACATGTCTCCAGATATTTATCATTTGATGTTATGTAGGTCTTTTAAGTTTTAAATTACATGGTTTAACACAGCTTGACTGTCTTGAATTGTCATGTCAGGAAAAAGCAGTTTAATTCCTTGCATACCAAAAGTTTGAACAGCAAAGCTGATACTGCAGCCGATTACCACACTCAGTTTTAGAGGTGAAAGTTATCCTGTTTTAGCTTGAACTAAACGTTTTTAGACTTAAAAAGTTCCAAAGGGCTGTATACATTTAGTAGAGAAGTCTTTCCTTCATCGCAACTATTATCTCCTGTAGTTTTTTTTACCGAAAAGGAAGTAAAATTCAAGTTCTATTAGCTAAAATTAGTTACATTCCTTAACGGTTGATGATCCACCATTTTGATGTTATATATTTTGTGAATATTTTCCTAGTTAAGTGTCATGCAAGACGGTATACTCATACCCCCCACCCCAAAAAAGCTTAGTGGTGTCAATTCAAAATACAGCAGATAAACACTGCCACCTGGTGGACAAAACCCCAACATATGCAAAGTGGTCATGATTAAAATATTGTATAAAGGTTTAATCCAGACTTGACTTTTAACAGATTTAATTTTAAGGGTAGACTTCACAGAGAGACTACATGCATTGCATTTGATTCCAGTATATCTAGCATACTGTGTTGAACAATAGCTGTTATTAAATTCAGAAAATCTTAAATCTTTAAAACCCTACTGATTTTAATCAGTCTAAAAACTGCAATGAGGACAAGACGTTTAAAAATCACAACCTACAAGATTTTATTTAATCAGGTGAAAATTTTCAATCTTAAGATGGAAAAAAATGAGTCTTACATTTTGTTACATAACAGGTTATTCCATCCCGACTGTTCCCCCAGAAAATGACATGACAAATTTTCCACCAAAATCGAGAGCACTGGGTCAAATCCATCAAAATATGCTTTGCACATTACAGTAAAACTTGGCACCTAAAGCAAACTAAACAAAATAAAAACAAACATATGGATACAGGTGTATTTTTTCTTTTTTACAAAAAGGTAAAATTAAGTCTTACAAACTGTTTAAATTTACACAATGTATCATGACAAAAATGAGCATATCTTTCACAGCAAACTGATTTGCCAGACCCATTCCATTTCAACACAGGTAAGCTACTGAGGGTGAGAGGTGCAGGTTTGCAACAGGAACATTCAGTACCAACATGGAACACTTGAGCTGTAAAGGTCAACATACCAGCCTGGTGCAGAAGGGTGGTTCAGGATTTCAGGGGTCTAAATAAAGGGCTAAAATGCCCGTTAACAGTTAAATATATATCAATGATGCTTTCTGGAATGTCCAAAAGCTCTGAAGTGATGAAACCAGAGTCCATTCAAAAAGTAAAACAGACTACAGAATTAATCATCAAATTTAATTTTCTTCCCCTGGGGTTTGGCTCCAAATCCTCCACCTCCTCTTCCACCTGGAAGAAGAGCAGAACAGATATTTACCATAGAGCATTTCCAAGTTCTCTGACTTGCCCAACATATTCTATTCATTCATAAATAACAATACGGAAAAAAATACTAAAATACACGTCCTTTACCTCCAAAGCCACCACCACGGCCGCGTCCACCGCCGCGAGGACCTCCTCTTCCTCTGCCGCCACCACGACCTCCAAATCCACCACGGCCGCCAAAGCCGCCACGTCCACCTCTACCACCACCAAATCCACCGCCAAATCCGCCGCCAAATCCGCCGCCGCCACGGCCTCCACGGAAGCCACCTTCACCCTTGGGCTTGGCATAGTCCAAGGTTACCTTGCTGCCATCGATCTCACCATCGTCCATGGCCTCTTTGGCGGCCTTGCAGTCCTCTTCATTATCAAAGTCCACAAATCCAAAGCTTTGGGGTCAGAAAAAGAAGGATTCATTAAAGTGGAAACACAAAATTGATCAAACACCAGAATATTTAAATGCTACTAAAAATAATCAACAGCAAGAAATCAAGACAAACCATTTACCATTACGTCTATAGGCATCAATTGCGTTTTTTCAACAGGGAGCACTGGGGGACAGTTTGTCATTGAAAATCAGGCTTCTAATCAGGGAATTTAGCGAAATGACAACATATCCAGTTACGAACAGAAGATGGTGAATCAGAGGCTAACGATGCGACAAAGTTTGCGTTTGTCAGTGCGCACCCACGAGCGAACACAGTGTTGCCATGAGTGAGGCATCTTGCGATCAACCAAGAACAGAAAGAAAATGCTGATAAATGTCCAAAGACTAAGAGAAAGTCCGCCGAAGGGGATCAGTTGCTACAAAGTGCTGACCGAGAATGAGTTAAAAAGACAAGGCAGTCAGACACTGTCAATTACAATGCATTGCGGTTTTGAAGCGGGATGTAATTATGACTTTTGTGACCGTCAAGTCTCAAAAAACTCACTGCTGATTTTGTTTCACATCAGACATGGGCAGATGCCACCAAGGCAGCTACCTGTTTTACTGTGAGTTTGATCTACTTCTCACACAAATCTGTACACTGTCACCGCTGGGCAGAGTGGTGATCATGAGAAGAGTATCTCTAGAGGGAATCTTCACAAATCCACAAACATACCCTTTTGAAGACCCAGTGTCTCTGTCTGTGACTATCCTGGCTGCAACAGCTCCCTCAAAAGCATCCTTAAGGGTGTGATCTGTTGTATCCTCATTAAGACCCTTAACAAACAGAGTCTTTGTTGGACCTGTTTGGGAGAGAAGTAATCATTAAAACCGAGGCTTTTACGGTTCGCTTAGAAGCAACAAGCTGAAACCTTTTGCAGGACAGATCAGGACTTGACTATCTTTGAATCATCAGAGTTTCAGGAGATCCAGTTTTCATCACATCTGATCCTGACATATTTATCAAACAATCAACTCATTAGCCATTTGGTTTTCTTTCAACTCACCAGAATTTCCTCTGCCTCCATCTCTACCACCGCTGTTCTGGCTGTATTCCAATCTGATCGGCCGGCCTTCAATATCTGTGTTGTTGAGGTTTTCCAGTGCATCTTTTGCATCATCTGTGCTCTCAAACTCTACAAATGCGAAACTAAGGAAATATGCATTCTATTAGGAAAAGGTCAACATTCAATCATAGAAAAAAAAATATTCTTCATCTAGGCTTGTTGCACAGTAGATATGCACAGCACCCATGTCAAAGGGTGAGCAAAAATATTACTGTGCTTTGGCTCTGCTTCTCGTGCGAATCCAATCAGAATCATGGGTAAGATTAAAAGGAGCTCATGAGAAGGGCTAGTCAGTTTACAGATTATGCTCCTAGACTAACCAAGCCACTTACCCTTTAGGTCTACCATCTCTCTGGGGGATTCTTATGGATACAGCCTTCTCAAATGTGGACTGGAGAACATCCTCTGTGGCACTGAAGGCTAGGTTGTTTACGACCAGTGTTTTACTGGCTGCTCCTGATACTAAACGAAAAGAAGGAAGAAAGGGGAATGATAAGATCCAATGCACACAAACTAATATTCTGCAACAAATCATTACACTCTTAGAGTATAGATCAGGGATCATCAAGTGGTGTTAAACCTGTCACATCCTAACTGACACAGATTCCTGTTAGTGTTACTCTCCACCTCCATTTTTTAATCTGGGGCCCTAACACCAAATCAAGCAGCCCCCACACAGGGTTTTTCTGTGAGCAGATAACAGTGCACTGGCATGACTACAGGCTTGTTTGGGAGAAACACTTGTCTATTAGAAGCAAAGTGTCCTTTTAGTTTCCTTTACTAACTGCTGATTTAAACCTCATGCTTGGGAAGTTGAGAAGTTTCTAATAGCAACCAATTTGTCCTTCGAGTTTAATTTGATCACGACTTTCACAGATGTACAAAATATCCAAGACATTTACTCACCTGACATCCTGGCCCCTTTCTGACTCTTTTCTCCAACGTAATCTAGCATGATAGACCTTCCCTGTACGTCAGAGCCCTGAGCCTCCTCGAGCATCTTCTCGGCTTCACCTTCAGTTTTGAACTCCACGTAGGCAATGCTGTGACAGAAAAACAATTTTGTGTCAGAAACAAGACTAATTTGTTGTCATTGGAAAATGCTGTTCAACAATTTGGAAAAGGTAGATTCACAATGAAATCTGGACAATTTATTTCCATCGCCTTAGGCCTATGGGTATGTTTGTTCCCTATGGTCTGGAAATCATCTCAAGTTGGTAAGACTAGCAGGGAACTTTCTAATGCTCCTAGTGTACATAAAGATAGCTCGTTTGTTCTTACCCTCTGTTTGAACCGTTCTGGCCTGGAGGTACCCTGATGTCAACCGCATCTTCAAAGACTTCCTTCAGATCCTCAGCCGTTGCAGAGAAAGGAAGGTTTTTGACAAACAGTGTTCGTGCATCCCTCTCTGCATTAACAAACAAAATTGTCAAAAAGGGTAAGGGGACTTCATTTCAATATTCAAAAACTTGTGAACTCCAGTTTACTGCTTGGAGTGACATTTCCTTTTTCTGAACTTTTCTGAAACAAAACCCGTAAAAGCCACCCCATTTCAGACTCGAGCAAAAATCCATTTAAGACTGTACCAGTGATTGAGGATAGAACCGGCAGACAGCAAAATACACACCGGTACCGAAGACATAGCACTGTTTTTTTCTTTTCCTCCAAACATTACACACATGAGTATGGAATGACCACATGTATGCCAAGAAAAGGAGGGGTTGTGGTACTTTTTCCACTAGGGTGCAGCAACCGTGATGCAGGATTGTAGGATGATTGTAGTAGTAGTGTAGATGAGTGTGTAAGTGATTACTTGCATAGTTATTGTGAATATTTTTTTGCAGTCATTTCAATTGACATCACTTACCTTTCTTGCCCTCCTGTGAGCCATCTTTGGTTCTGGGCATGTCCAACTTCAGCTCCTGACCCAGTACTTTCTTGCCATTCAGCTCCAGTGCTTTCTGCATATCTTCCTCAGATGAAAATTCCACATAGCCAAATCGCCTGTTAAGACAAGTCAAAAAGAACTATGAGACATTCTTGCTTAAAAAACAGCCATAGCCTGTACATCAGCCATGGAAATAAAAGGGACAAGGCATTTTCACTTATTCATGCAATTTCTTCAGATTTACTGCTCACTTGGATCCACCTAGCCGGACATCTGCCACCTCAATATTGTTCTTTGAGAAGAATTTCCTTAAAGATGCTTTGATTTCATCGAAGTCTTTGTTGGCATTCAAGTTTCCAACAAACAGGCTGAACCCTGATGTACAGAAGAGAACATTTAGACTTTTGAGTTTGTATTTTCTCGAAGATATCAACAGTCTTAATTAGACCAGGAAAGTTCAGAATACAAAAAGTGACATCACATATCAGTATTAAGTCCCTTGTTGATCATCACAATTTTTGCTGAAATCGACAGATGTATTGGTGCATTTACTCCTACCTTCTTCAGACTTGGCCTTCTTGGCAGGAGGGGCTTCCTTCTTACCCTCTGCCTTCCTCTTTGCAGGACCTGGGGCTTCTGTGAAAAAGAGAAATCAATCATGTCATTCATATATGATTTGGCCGACACTGACAAAGGCAGAATGGATCAAGAAGCAGCATACTTTATCGCTGTTGGGAAATTATTTTTTCCACTCAAATCTATTTTCACACATATACATGCCCCTGCACACATGCAAAGGGGAGCCTATAGGCATACAAATAAGGAAATGATGGTAGAGCTGTGGACAGTCGTGTTGCGCCTTGTTGGAGGACAATGCCTTGCTTAAGGGGAACCTCCGGAGTGCTGAGCAGGTGAACTGGCATCTGTCCGCCCACCAGTCCACTCCAAACATTTGGTCTTGAATCGGCTGCCCTCTGATCCCTGGCCTAGTGGACTGAACTACTGCCGCCCAACAGTCATATGTACAGTATACTTTATGTATATCAAATGCGTAGTGGGGGGCAAAACAAACAAAAACCCAAGGTAAATTAGGCCCATAGGCAGTTGGCACTGCTACCAGAAGTCAAAAGGCAAACTAGAACCAAGGCAGTCGCAACCTGCAACATCCCGTGACACCCCTGAATTCAAAATTTTACCCTGACCTACTTGCGTAGGTCAAAGATCAAAGCACTAACTTTGATCTATGGCCTTACACTATCCTTCTCCTTTGTCTTTATATGTTATCCGGATCATGAGTTTACAAAAGTTGATATTTGACCTTGACCTAGTTTTCTGAAGGTCATCATCTCATTTTCATCACCTTTGCCGCCCAAGAAATGCGCTTTTTGTTTCATTTTTCTATCTGCAACGGTTGCGAAGATATTTGGTGGACATACTAATGGACGAACGGACAAACAGACAAATACAATATAGCACCGCTTTGAAGCGGGATGTAACAAATGACAACCATCTACAAGCAACCAGGCCTAAAAATGAACATTTATAAATTAACATGAGCATTTACACCTTTAGACAATGTATGCGAGAAATATTTCTAACGTCTGTGGATAGTGGACTATCCACTTTCTCAATTCTGAGATAGTGGATAGTCCATTTTATCTGAATGTGAACAGACTCCACTCACCCAACTATGACATGGCGCAAGTACAATTTTCAATTACGTCGCACCTTCCCAATAGTCACCTCTTCCTCGCCAAGCAATTCTTATTGCAGGCTGCTCTGTCCACTCAGAACAGTTGGTATCAATTTAGAAATCATTAAGTCCAGCCCACAGAAAATTCATTTGTTTCATCATTCTTTAGAATTTTTTTTTTAGATGTACCTGTTTGCTACAGTTACAATAAACTTTTAATTTTAAAATAGTTAAGTTTTAGGACATTCAACAGAAGATTTACTCTGAGATGCCAAAGTGTGGTTATCTGTGAATTGTGACTAAACTGATTACAGGATTTGGCGTTCCCCCCCGCCTCACACCCCGTGCCAACTGGGAAAGCCTCCAGCTCCCCGTGACCCACTGCACCGAATACAGTGGAAGAAGATGAACAAATTAATTTTCCCCCATCAAAACTCACCTTCGTCATCCTCCTCCTCCTCGTCATCCTCCTCTTCGTCATCGTCCTCCTCCTCTGATGACTCTTCCTTGGCCTTCACCATGCCTGCTTTCTTTGCTTTAGTGGCTGCTGGAGCAGGTGTGGTGTCCATCTCCTCTTCAGAGTCTGAAGATGCAAACATTGAGGTATTTCAACAAAAATTCAGTTATCATATTGAAAGCACCAGCCAATGTGAGTACTTATCAGATCCATATCAAAGTGACATCATACAGAATCAGTATTAAGTCCCTTGTTGATCATCATACATTCTGTTGTGACCGCAGCAGATGGGTCATCAATTAGCAACGCATTATCAGTGATACAAAAGAGAAAAGTGATCGAAAGCTAACCATCTTCATCGTCTGACTGTTCTTTGGCAGCCTTGGCCTTTGCAACTTTTTTAGCTGGAGGTGTCTTCTTTGGAGGAGGGGCCTCTTCTTCTGAATCTTCCTCTTCATCATCGTCATCATCATCATCAGAAGGTTCTTTTGCAGGCTGAGCTTTTGCTGCAGATTTGGCCGCTGGTTTAGCAGCAGGCTTAGCTGCAGGTTTCGCTGCCTTCTTGGGTGGCGGGGCTTCTTCTTCAGACTCATCTGAAGATTCGAATCATATCATTTTCAATTTTTAAAAAAACACCGCAATTCACTTCGAAAATATGAGCAGAGGAGAAACTTCTTTAGAAGTTGGAAATGTGTTGCAACAGTATTGCAATAAAAAAATAAAAAAAGTCAGAACCATTTCATTTAATTCTATGAGTAATGGACAAGTCACAGCACAAATGTCAATTTTACAAGAAAGCCATTCAAGATATTTTGTATAAATTGGAAAGACCCTTTTCCATTATCTGCTACTCTGACCTTTTCATTAATCCAATAGCTGATAACTTTAAAGTAATTGATTCTAACAGAGGATTGATTCTGCTGCACTGTTACTCGTTTCTCCTGCTTGTAAGCTCATTTCTAAACAATGGTGATTCTTCACATTTAACTGAATGAGTTATATCACAAAATGATACTACTTTCTTCGAGAGAACCCAAACACTCCTGAAGGCAGCTCTGACATCGATTTCTGCCTCAAACCATGATAATGTGGCATTACATCATGTAATTCAGTGAGGTCAAAAGCACAGGAAGTATAGCCTTTCAAACAGCACCACAATAGCAAGTAAGCCAAAAACAAAGTTGCAAGCACGGTTTGAATAATATGACCATATGCAACATGTCCTTAGGAGAACACAATGATCGTGCCACACAGATGGACTACTGAATGTTCCATTTCTCTTTTTCAAATTTAAAATGGGTTGCCAGAGATCCAATATCAAAATTCTAAGCAAAAAATAAATTGTCTGTTGGCATTCCCCTTACTGGTGCCCCCACCAGCCCACCCAAAGTCACTTTTTGGCAGAAACACAAAGTTAAACTTCCTACCATCATCATCCTCCTCTTCTTCGTCATCAGACTCCTCAGCTTTTGTCGGGACTGCCTTGGGTTTGGCTGGTGTTGCTTTCACAGGGGTTTTTTTTGGTGGAGGCGCTTCTTCAGACTCATCTGCAAGTTGTTAAGAACAAAAGACTTGATCAGAGAATGTAAATTTTTAAGATCATGAAAACTGCGAGGGGAGCAACAACAAAGATATGGGAATTTACAGTACAGTGCACCAGTGTGGTGAATAGGTGTGATAAGGTAGTAATACAGTGTACCCTCATTCTTTGCGTTTAATGCGTTCCAGGAACCCAACGTAATTCTGCGATAGAGCAATGGACTATTTACCTTATTATTTATGGTAATTTAAACGTTTATAATCCTCACCATACTAATATTCAACCACGTTCTATCTGTATTACGTTTTCCCACACTCTTATCGGCTGTTTAAAGCATTTTTGTGTCTCACCAATGTCTGAGACTCACGAAACCCAGCGCACTTCCGGATGCCGTCAGCCAATAGAATGCACGTATGGTATCATGTGACTTCCTACCAAAAATCTGCGATGAGAAGTCGTAAAACCTACTCCAGGGGGTTAAATGTGGTGCATTAAGAGGTACTCTGTTCTCCAAGAAAAAAAATACAACATACAAAAATTTGATCAGTGTTTACTGTGTTTCGGGTTGGTGGGGCAATGAGGGCTAGGGTGCAGTTTCCGTTCTGCTTATTGGTTTTTAAACAAGAACACTCATTGCAAATGAAGGCCACTCCTGGATAGACGCAACCATCAGCAAGGACCGGTGTAGTCCGAATTATGCTAACTTAACCCTTAAAACCCTGAGCTATTTTGACCGGTTTTTGGTACTTTTGATATTTGTCTCTATTACCACATTAAAAAGGACTTAAAGTACCCATGCTTGGTATGGTTATCTTCAGCACAACTTCAGCTATATGAAGAGATAACTTCCCTATAACTTACTCTATTGACATATTGGGGCAAAATAGACATTCGGAAATGGAAGAATTTTATGTTACTGCACATAAAATCCACAAACATGCTGATCCAATTCATTTTGAACTCATATAATTATATACAGTTTGTGTCATTTGTGCTACTCTTCAAAGGAGTTTGTTGGGCCAAAATAGAGTTAAATTCGAAAATGGAACAAATTGTATTTTATTGTACATAAAAACCCAAAAAAAGCTAATTGAATTTAATTTTTGGCTAAAAAAGGTTGCCATAGGCTTCTCATATAACTATATGCAGTTTGTGTCACTTGTGCCACTCTTCAAAGGAGTTTTTCAAAAGAAGACTATGCGCACGATTCACGCATAAAAATGCGTGAATCCTGCATATAGTCGTTTGCATCATGTAGACGTTTGCGTCACATGACAAGATGCACCAATCACGGTACGTGTTATAATCACTTGACAAGCATGTATGAATCGCGAAACATGTATACATCATGTGAATATGAATATATGAATATGTGAATATCTCCGGTTTTCCAGGGTCAATCGGCTCCAAATAAAAACCAAAAGACAGTTTCACATCTATACTGTCACGTAAACATGAGCACAGAAAGCCACACGAGACTTTATTTGTTAAGAATGGTTTAAATACATAATGCGCTCTGATCAAGCCGGCGTGATCATCGGGCTTTAAGGGTTAACATCGTGAACAATTAACTGCTGTTAAATGTCAAAAGGAGTGTCCTTACCTTGGAAATTAATGACAAAGTAAAGTGCACATGGGAAGCTGCAGAGCTGCAAGTCAGGTTGCACAGCAAAGGCTTTTTCATGAAATACCACAAATTTCTGAATCTCTTACACTTGCTTTCTCGAAGGTTAAAATTACATCTCGATGTATTTATTTGTTGATAATGGGAATTGTGGGTAATGTTATGAACATCACTGCATTAAACAAAGATGCACATGTTTTCTCACACTATAATGTCCCTGACTGATTTGTTTCCAATGAAGTAAATCACTTACCAGAATCATCATCTTCATCATCATCTTCTTCCTCACTCTCTGCTTTTTTGGCCGCAGCACCATTTTTAACTGGCGTAGGTTTAACGGGTGTGGCTTTCTTCACCACTTTAGGTGGAGGAGTCTGGAATACAAACCACAAACTCACTGCAGACCTACCTTTTGGATTACCTTACTGGTTCACAAATCAACCAATACTTCAGCGGCGACTAAGTAGTACAACATACCTCCTCTTCCTCATCACTGCTTTCCTCTTCGCTGGATTCCTCCACTTCTTTAGGGGGTGGTGGAGCTTTCTTCTTCAGAGTAGCTTGCTTGCCTGCTGCCTGTAAGAAGAGGAACAAAGTAGAAATTTAAAAAAAAAATTTTGTTGAGTTTTATTAGTCAAAGCAAATACAACTATAGCAGATACCCTTTCACAGCCTGATTCAGCATGGTAGGGGCAAGACTTAAATAATGGAGCCATTAATAATTTTTAAAGCCCTATCCGACATCCTACTCTTATGAATCACATGAAAAAAAAGTTTAATTGTTAACTTATTATAAAGTATTGTCTCAATCGGTTAGGCAAAACAGGAGCCCTTTTCAAAGATTTTCTCCATGAGGTAGTGTGGTGGGTGGATTGATTTAAACAGCTTTGCGTCGTCTTCACCTCGTGTGTCACTCAGAGCAGGCGCACAACCCACGTGGAGCCAGAGGGGTCGGGTTGGAAGCATGGCGGTTCAGTTATCCATTTGTTTAAATACAGACCGAAAATCTAGCCAGGTAGCTCGCTTTGTGAAGCATACAATATATTGTAATTACCAAAAATATTTTGTCACGTTAAAACGATGAACTATACACACACACACACACACACACACACGCGAGTAACTCAGATAGCTTAAGCTCTGCATGTTGCTAGTTAATTAGGACCGATGCACACGAAAACCAATGCGCGATACCGTTACAACATTTATTTAAACTGATCAATAAAATAACGACTACTTATTAGATGTCCAGCTTCTGCGACGTGCCATTTACTCCACATCTACTTCTAGGAACCTCTGAACTCTATGCCTGCATCGAGACCGCGCATGGGCGCCATGATGCCATCTTGATTATCGCTAGCAGGCCAGAAACACAGCAAGCTACGAACATGGCCGAACAACGGAGAAGGAAGTCTTTGAATTCAGTGCTGCGCCACATTACTTAGTCGATTGGCTAGACACTAACACAATTTACAAAATCAACAAACTGAAGCAATGACTTGAATTAAACACAGACACTTCGTTTCCTCTCTAACGTAGCAACTTCTGAGCAAAAGGCCTCAGCCGTAAATACAGCTTTGTATCACAAAAGCATTGAATAAAACGGCATTACGGATCATTTGGTCTTACCTTTGCTAGCTTCACCATTGTGCAGTTGTTGTGTGTTTCAAGGAAACACAAAAAATTGGACGTTTGGAGACAAGTGAATAAACTGCTAATACACACACGTGGCCCAGCCTACACCGCTCAGTGGAACATGGGGAAAGGAAAGACAGTTTGGTTGAAGACTGCGTGCTTACTCTCCTGCTTCGCGCGCTCACGTTGACCCACCCACATGACTTTTTCCACCAATCACGAGGTTTGATTTTTGCCCGTGCCCGCGCCTCGAGAACTCAGGGCACTGCCTCGAAGACAGACGATAAAATGAATTATATTCTCTGGAAATGTCATAATAAATGCCCTGTAATGTTAATTTAAGTACATAAATTGAGGGGAAAATAATTCTGTGAAAAATATTTAGTGCCAAGACAGACGTCGGATGTGATATGTTGAATTTATCAAGAGATAGCCCTTAAGTAACTTGAATGTTTAGGTAAATATGAGATGCTAGTGGGCTTAAATATGGATATGACCACTCAGCACAACGCGTCTACGGCTCTCATGCAGCTGTTGTTGAAGCACGTGGTATGAGCCAGGGGACACTTCTATCTGTAGGCAGACTCCATAGTAGCATACAGAGAAGTTTATTCAGTGTGAAATCTGAAATACTACTCCAGTTCATTACTTAAATTTTCCCATGGAGTCCCGTTAATCGAATCTTTAATTAAAAGGAAATCATAATTTATGTACCATAAAGTTCCCCTTTGAAGATTTCATGAAATATGATCTATATACTTTGCTGCTGTTTGTTGTCCAAAACACAAGACGACACAATAATAAACACAAAAATAAAATTATATGTTATGATGTTATTTTTAATATTTTATATTTTATTTATCATATCACTCTTCAAAAGCAATAAGAATGTGTGAAATATATGTCTGGTACTGCAGAACAGTATTATAGTCAATTCTTTGTTGTTCCCACGGGAACAACCCATTTCAGCAATTAACCCTCAACACCACATAGAGGCAGCATTGCTTCTTATATGCTTTACTCGTTTCACACAGAGAAAAAAAAAGGATGCCAGTCCAACCCCAGCACCTTGTCTTTCATCAACAGAGTTAAGCAAACAATTTGTGTTACCCACTATTTTATTATTGGGCAGCGGTGGCTCAGTGGTAGAGAGGGTGGTAGAGTGGGTCATTCAATGTTCCTAAGATCGGTGGTTCGATTCCCCCTCCCGCCCAAAAAAAACACCCAGAGTGTGAGCTGACAGTGGGAGGTGTCAGCTCACCTCTGAAGCACTGCTGAGGCTCCCTTGAGCAAGGCATTGTCCCCCTTTACAAGTTGCTCATTTGGGGCGCTCCTCAAAGGGGCTGTCAGACACTCAACCTCCCCCTGCATGCCTACAGGCCCCCTTGTGTGTGAGAGAGCTTGCTACAGAGGCCTGTACAAACTAACATGTACAGTATGCATGCATTTGAACTATTACTAACTAGAGTGTGCTCTTAATTTCCCTTTAGGGATCAGACCAGTATATATACAGTATATATATATATATATATATATATATATATATATATATATATATATATATATATATATATATATATATAATTTATTTATTTTTAAATGGTGAGAGTGTTTATTTTAAATTTGTAAATGTTCTCCCTGATTATATTTCAGAATTTGGCTGGGATTAAACACGTTGTGTTTTTATACAGACTATGTTTTGTGGACTTTGTTTCATTCATACCGTTCATCTTATCCACCTTCTTACTACTGTAGTGTCAGTAACACAGTGACATTAATGTTGCATCTACGAAGGTAATGCATGTTGTTTATCCTGCCAATTTATTACCCCGCCAACGCTCACTTCTCAAATAGAAATACAGGGTTAGATGGATGGATGGATGGATGGATGGATAGATGGATGGACGGAAAGACAGACAGACAGACAGACAGACAGACAGACAGACAGACAGACAGACAGACAGACAGACAGACAGACAGACAGACAGACAGACAGACAGACAGACAGACAGACAGATAGATAGATAGATACATAGATACTTTACTAATGCTTGAATGGAAATTAAGATGCCATAGCAGATCCATACATTAAATTATTATAAAGGTAAAATGAGATGCATGCAGCCAGTTGTCCTTCTTCTCTGGTGAAAGGACTGAAGACAATACAGTGGTCAGAACTGTGACCTCACAGAAAAGGAAAGTTCCAGATTTTCAACATTAAAAATGGAATTTGAATGTCTTCCCACAGTCAAACAGGACATAGAATATGGGTGAAATGTGACCATGAGACTATATGAAATGTGTCTGTGTGAGTGAATATGAGCTTGAGATATAAAAATCATCCATTTATCCATTTTCATCTATCCATTTTGTGATGCACCGCTTTCCCCAGCAGGTGGTAAGTCCACTGGAGGTTGGGCCCACATTGTCCTTTTGGGCTGAGCCAAGCCGGGCCCCATGGGCAGAGGCCTAGCCATCAGGTACTCACATACAAGCCCCAGGCCAGGCTCCAGGGGGGCCTTGGTTGCACCGTATCAGGCCATGTCACAGCAGTTGTCGATATTGCTTTACTCATTGGGGTGTATATAAAAATCAGTGTAAATGGTTTGGAGTGAATTGCAGCTGCAAATTTAAAGCAATGACCTTCTTGTGTAGTTTATTACTGTCTTTTCAATGTCTTTCAAACAAATTGTGCTGAATTCACAGAACAAACAAAGCCATTCCTTTCCCACCACCTCGTCTACACGAGGTAGTCACTGCTGTCACGAAGGCATGGATTAAACTGAGTGAATAAAACAAACAGACAACACAAAAGTGAAATAGATGTGCCCTAGAATTTTAGGTCATTGAGGATATTCATTATGACAAAAAATGCATTAATTTCTGGGCAATAACCCAAATGGACCAGACCAAGATTTGCACTCAGCTACAAATTGTTGTTAAAAGCATACAGTAGTAAATCTTGATGTTTCTTAAACTTTCATAATTTTTGCCAATGTTTGCATCAACTAAAATATCTTGTCTGCTATTAGTAAGTCAGTAACTGCAGTAGTAAAAAAAATTCGGAACCTGGCCAACTTGTCAGCTGCTACAAGGTTTGGACAATATTAGAAGAACACATTACAGGCCCAAGAGTAAAGTGTTTAAAAAAATCACTTCTCATTCCTGGAGGCATAAATACTGGGTTATTTTCAAGAAGAATATCTTTAGGCCTTCAAGTTTCCTGGTTGTTAGTTTACAAAGTGCAATTTTCTGACCATGCATCTGTGAGGGTTTCAGATCTCATTTATATACAGTACATCGTCTTCTTGCTTGTGATGCAATTTAATTTAATGGTAGTGCCTATCATGGATCATTGAATTTTGCAAAGTATTGTTAATTACGTCAGCTTTTCAGCAGCTTCATCATCTTTGTTTAATGTTTGAGCTTGTGGAGATTTTTTTTCCGTTTTTAAAAGTTCCGTTCATGTTTTTGCAGAATCCTTCCTTTCTTTTTCTGATCAGTGTGCCTGAGGGAGTGACATCTAGTACAACTTTTCTGAGGTGCAGTGTATTTGTGTGTGTGTGTGTGTGTACATATTTTTGTTTTAGTCAACATATCATCAGTTAACATATGTTTACTGTTGTTGCTTATTGCAGTTTCTGCCATTCATTAAAAAAGGATTCTCTCTCCTTAAAAAAACAAAACAAACAGGAATGAATCCATTATCAACATTTGATTGGTTCATAAATAAATCTGTCAATAAAATCTTTGATTTTGTAAAATTACTTTTATAAGATTATATTGAAAATGTATTGAGTCACTGAACCTTTCATTTTTATTATGGATTAATTGTTCAATGATGGGGTCAATCGTTGGTGCGATTGATGTAATTGTTTTGTCCTGTCAGTTCTTTGCTGCTCTCTGGTTTGGGAAAACAGTGCAAGTCATCACAAAATTTAGATGGAGGAAAACTTTTGTTCATCCATTTTTCTGAATATTTTGTATTGTGGGAGGAAATGAAGCATTAAAAAAAACATAAAAAATTTGATAAATATATATATTAGGCACCCTGATTGTGATGTATTCTTGTATTACATTTTAATCTTTGTCCAACATACAGCAGAGGTTTTTGGTATTTCACCTACTTCCAAGGTAAAAGTAGATTAGTAGGAAATGCCCAAAGATGTAAAAACAACCACTTCAGCAGCCCTCTCAGCATCAGGAACAACTGGATTGTTAGACCAGAACATTTCAGTTATTAGTTTTCATTGAGGTGACCCTGATATGTTGGTCTAACAGTAAAAATGTTCTGAATGCTGAAAGAGTTGCTGAACGGGTTGTTCATTAGCATTTCTTATGTTCAGTCATCTAGTCCATTGTAACACTGTTGCCCTGCTTCATTCATTCATTCATTCATTCATTCGTTCGTTCGTTCGTTCGTTCGTTCGTTCATTCATTCATTTGTTCATGCATTCACTTGTCCATTCGTTCATGTATTCATTTTCTCTAACCGCTTAATTTTTTATAGTAGAAAACTATCAGACTATCAATAAAGGGATCAAACCTATGCTCTTTGATACCACTGCTATTGACGAGACCTTGTTAAATCTGAACTAAATGTGGACAAGTGATAGTCAAGATGGCAATAGTGCAGCTATTTTCTTGGTCCCTGACATGCTAAAGAATCCAAAGTACCAAATTTTCATTTGCAAGAAATGCAGAAATTTCTGCAACTTGAATTTACCACCGTCAGTGAAACAAACCCTGAGAGGATGTGTGATAAGTGCACATTGAATGCTCTTTTTATATTTTCGAAAACATTTACAATTATTTGAGACCAAAAGAAAAAAGTTACAAACAGAATAGACCTGCAGTTTGAATCAATTTTCAAAATGTTACATAAATAAAACTCATATTTATAAATATCTCTTTTTATAAACATATAAATAGTTTTTTTTAACATAAATACATTTATGCAGCGGAAGATGACGTACAGTACATGGATGTATGGCATTAGCAGCAACAATATACAGCTTTGCGGTTTGTAGTTTTTACACCATTGTCCGCCATCATATGATATACATCTGTGTGTATCAGTTGACCATCAGTATGGTAAACGTGTTTGTATATACAGGCATGTATATATATATATATGTGTGCATATATATCATTTGCATATATGCCATCTCAGTCTTCCTTTTTGCTGGTCATGGTGACTTTCGTACCAAAAATCTGTCACTTCCTTTGTTTTTTTCTTTTTCTTCCATCAGATGAGAACAAAGTGAATCTTTGTTATCCAAAGCCATTTTCCAATGATCTGGAGACATAGAGAAAACAGGAGAAATAGAGTTAGACTGAACATTCAGATACAATTTTTTCACAAAAATCCCTTCAATTAGTAATTGAACAATTTGTATTCAGCATGTATTCCTCGATGCATGACTTATCATCATTATTTGAATGTCTACATTTACTTTTTGCATCTCTGACTCATTGAAAAACCTCAACACAAGGGTAGCAGAGCACTGAAGGAATGATGAGTGTCAACTGATGAAACACATACATAGGAGTTAGTCACAGGATCACAGTCCCTCACCAGGCTTTCACAGTGTGCCACAACCGCAAAGACTTCAAGCCTCAGGACTAATTGTGCATCACCTAACTTCCTCATTACTTCCTTTACCACCACAGTTCCTTTGTAGTTTTTGTTAAAATCACTTAGGGAAAGAGCATTGGGTTTCCAGGAAAAATTCTAACCCCCGCAGGGTGCCATGTGTTTGGGATACACATACACATAAGCTTGTCTGTCTCCCCTGTTTCCTCCTCTGGTTCACCCAACTTTTATTTAAATGTTGTATGCAACTTGTCTCTTCGTAAACCAGATGGAATTGTTCATTGCAGTGTGCATACGAGTGAACATTTAATTAGCCACTGGATGTTTCCCCAAATCAGTTTACGTCTGTTTAATTGGTTCGCTTGGTGTCTTAATGGGGTTTCTGTAGGTGCGGGGAATCCTGCTAGACTGCAAGGTGAGGTGAAATGATATCACGAGCTGCCAATCAGATAGCTGAAGGTGATATCATAAAGTGTAATGTGATCTCTCAGATCAAGATGACCTTTGACCCAATTGAACACTGGTCATCTCAGTCTCTCCATACGATACTATATATTGCCACCACTAAGATGATTTTTTTAAATTCTAAAATAGCCCAACTGTTGATGGAAAACATACATTGTATTCAGACAAGATGATTTTCATTTAAAAAAAAAAAAGAAAGAAAAAGAATCATTGTCAGCTAAATAAGCTGCCAGAAAGAAGCTTAAGGCAAGACGGTCTTCTGCTTGCAGGATGAGTATATACTCTGTTAAACTGATTGACAACTTCCATACTTTTTAATATTTACATCCATCCATACTCCTGCCAACTGATTGGACATTGATTCCATATGCTTCTCTTCAACTCTTTCCCCTACCTCTCTTCTCTTATATATTTTTGTGAAATTAAGTGTGAAGTTAAAATAAAAAATAACAAAGCTTACCATCACAGCAATGTTTCATTCTTAGCAACCCATGCCACTGATGGTTCCTATTCTGTCCATCTTGTGTCCGAAACATCCACTCCTTGATGCTGATCCTCCTTTCTTGATTCCGGTTTTGTGTCTCCGAGGTGCTGGCTGGTCGTTAAGGAGACGAGCCCACATCCCTCTGGCCCGGGTGTCAGTGCGTAAATCTCGCAGTAATCGTATCCGAGAGCGCACAGCGTCTAGTCGCCTCTCCCTCTCCTCCGACTCAAGAAACTCAGCCAATTCTTCGCCCAGCAAACTTCTAAGAGACTGGAAAACATATAGAAATGTTAAAAAAGCTTTGTTTCCCTGTGGCAAATACGCTGCTTAAAAAGATTTTCATTGAATGGAAAGACAATGTGTAATTGGCGCCTCTTGAAATACAGCAGCCGTCTACAAAAAATATGTGTTTTTAAATTGGGGGACACTTCTCTGCGGGCACATTTAAGTACGAGAGAGAAATGTAATCGTTCAAGCCATACAGCACTGTGGATCAAATAAGAAGGGTAGCGGTTCTGCATGAAATAACTATCAAATTGATCCAAAAATTGCCGCCGATATTTTTGTAAATCCTCAAAACGTACTCTTAATATGGTTAATTTTAAGCGTTCTCTGCTTTTGTTTTCGCAGTTATTTCGCGCTCTTATCTCATTGTTTGGTCTTCCAGCAGGTGCTTGTAGCCCGATCTTCTGGTCAGAAAGCAGACAGTGGCATCACCTTAATTTTAAAAATTCTGATACTTTCCATACAAGCCTACATAGGAAACTTTCTTTTAATAAGTAATCGTTTCAAGGTTATCTAAGCTCTTATAAACTAGAATTATACGCATAATGATAACTTTACGCACAAAATCGTTATAGTTCAAATTTGGTAAACCAGTGAAAAGTACTCATTCCAAACAGCCTTTATAATCTTACACTTTGGTTTCTCTATTTGACATAATATTTCAGTTATCTCTTTTATGCTAAAACTAATGAATTGTCTGGTTGTAAAATATTCAGAGCTTGAACATCATAGGTTATAAAGCATCCTATTGACGCTCTATATATATATATCGGGTGCCATAAGTATAAAGTGCAAGATAAAACCCTCTCGAAGATTTTCTGAGTATGCCTGAAATTATCAAAGATAATGTAATAACCATCTCTCAATTGTTAATATTACGAAAAAGTACTGAGGTTTTCTTACCTTCTGCTGCGTCTGAGATAAAGGTTTTGCGCCCATCCGTACTGAAAGCAGGGTGACCATAAGTCCACATGCTACCAAGTAGGACAAGTTCATTTTGCCTTGTACACTTTAGGGATTCCTCTACGTTGGAGTTCGGAAAGAGGGACAGAGGCAGCAGCCAATCAGCTGTTGAACACAGGAGGTTTCAGTGCGTCCGTTACTCCAAAGCTCCTCAAGTGCTCCTCTAACTCTGAGTATTAGTCCTCACTGCTTTATAGTCAGACCACGGTGATGTCATGCCAACCTGCGTAATGGTCCTCCTTTAGCGTCAGCTGCCCGTTTTCTCCATACCTGCCTCGGAGCACGTAAATCTGGGGATTAATTAAACGATACCAGCCCTGGTCAGTGGGGTTTTGGATGAAATGAGATAGTGTATGAGCTATCATAATAATCATATTTTGTAAAAAAAAAAAAAAAAAAACTCTAGTTGAGATTGAGTGGGTAAAATCAAATGTGATTTTAAAGGCTAAACTGAAGGTTATGTTTGACAGAAAAATTATCTTAAAGTTGTTCACTGTCTGCATCGTGACGCATCTTAAGATCTCATACTTTAATTATATTGTAAGATAGTCGATGTCTTGCTTACTTTGAAAAGTAAATATTAAAATTCTGGCACTGCAGTTCATATATTTTGCCTATTTTTTCAGAAGTTCCATAATGTTTCTATGATTATGTGGCATTTTCTTAATGAGCATTATCTTGAACAGATTTTATAGATGTTGAACTGCCTTAAAGAACTATATAGTCATTATTCATGCTTTAAAGAAAAATCAGGTTGCAGTGGTCATCATGAAACAATAAAAATAAACACGACAAAAATTTGTACAGATTTAGGACAATATCCTTAAAAGGATTTCAGGAAATTCGCTTGATAATGCCTAATGAATTGACTGGTATCTGTTACCATGCTATTCATTCATTGATTTTCCTCCGCTTTATCCGCCGCAGCGGGCATAGGGCGTGAGGCGGGGGACACTCCGGACACGACGCCAGTGCGCCATGGAGCCACACACACAGACAGACAACCACGCACACAAACACTCACTCCTACGAGCAATCTGGGACTGTTACCATGCTATATTCAATGTTAAATGGATTCTGTTGGTTTACACAAAAGAAATTATTCCTAATTACATCCCGCTTCAAAGTGGTGATGTATTGTAATTGTCAGTGTTCGTGTGTTCGTCCGTTTGCTTGTCCCTTCGTTCGTATGTCCACCAAATATCTTCGCAATCATTGCAGACAGAAAGATGAAACAAAAAGCACATTACTCGGGCGGCAAAGGGAATGAAAATGGAATGATGAAATTGACCTTGAGAAAAATAAATCAAGGTCAAATTTCAACTTTTGTACACTCAGGAACCAGATAAAGATAGAAAGACGAGGGAGAAGGCCAGTGTAAGACCATAGATCAAAGCTAGTGCTTTGATCAATTACAGTAGGTCAGAGCACCAGCTTTGATCTTTGACCTATGAAAGTAGGTCAGGGTACAATTTGACTTCAGCGGTGTCGCGGGATGTTGGAGTCTGTGACTGCATTGGTTCTTGTTTAAAATGAGAGACACTTTATTAATAAAATATTGAGGTTAAATTCAAACAAGATGTATCCAGGATTTCTGTTGAACAATGTAATGTTGATTCCAATATCGCATCATACCTCAACCAATAAGCAACTAAATCAACTGTATTCCCATTACATAATGATTTATTTCCAACTAAGTAATGAGCTCAGCCTCTTTGAAACATAATATTTTCTGTGTCATAGAAATATGAGGCAAATCCAGAAGCAGAGATTCTAGGATTAAACATAAATCTATCCATTTTCTGTAACTGTTTATCCTCCACGGTCCTGGGAGGCTGGAGCCTATGCCAGCTGACAGGGTACACCCTGGCCAGTTCATCACAGAGCCAATACATGATGAACACATTCCCACCTATAGGACGTTTCCATTTCCACATATATTGTATGCCAGTGATTGTAGGATAAAGACAGAGTCATCTGAGGGAAGACCACCAGGCTGACTTCTTATTCATCATACCTCTTCTGAAGTAATAATAAAAAGGAAACATACATGAGTTACAACAATGCACTTGTATTAACTAAAATCTATGGTTAATGCAAGACATTCAATATCTCAATTATTGTTGACTCTGTGTAGTAACTTACCCTGACTTAATTATCTATCTCATGAAAACTAATTCATTTATAGTGACTTGGTCATTCATTAACTTTCTAGATAGTTGTAGCAATTATGAGTGATGCTTTTAATACTGTCTCTCAAATGAATTATTGCACATTTAAAGACATGTCGACAGGCTTCCTAAAAAGGTTTGTCACAATGAAAGGGAAATATTACATAAAAAGTCAACGTCATCTGACATTCTTCAGATAAACTTGCAATAAAGCATTGATGTGATCAATGTAGAATCTTGTTCATAAAGTTCATCACTTAAATAATTCCTGAATGATTTTTATACCATCAAGCTTTAAAGTGAAGAGATTGAGATGATTTTGAATTTTTTTTAAATAAATTAAGTCCAAACATATATTTTTCACCACGGTTTAAAAATTATGTAAACACAGTGAAATATGGTAATTTTATGCAGCATGGACTGATTAAGAGCAGTCTGGGTCAGAGCTGAGCTGCAATCTCAGGCAGCACCATCAGTTATGGACACAGAGTGGCAGTATTTGCTGTGCCGAAGTGGATGCACCTCATAGTCACTTGTTTACTGGATCAATACCAGTCTGTACCAATAAATCATTATTCAGCACAGACCAGGCATTTTCAATATCATTAAATAAAATAAATAAATACCTTATCTTGTGTTGTATATGTTCATCATACTGTCCAAGCCCTATCAGTCTTAACAGGCAACTAGAAAAATGTGTAGGATTTATTCAAAATGGCAAAGGTAATGCTTAGAAGAAAGACAATAGCAATTTTAATCACATTAGCTTATTCAATGCATGGAACTTTGATAATTTGAAAAAATGTCATGCCTAAAACTGATTGTTTATATCGTTATAAGACATCATTATTACTCATACTTTAAATGTACTGCAAACCTTCCAGTACATTCACTGTATGAATGTACTGGATACTCAGAGCAAAGAATAAATTCTATGCTGCTCTGTGGGCGCATGCAAAACAGTGTCCCAGTAATAGAGGACCAAAATCACTCCTCATTTCTTTATTACTGGGTTTTGTTAGTCTTTGTTGGGTCTTGGTCATCACTGATTGAACTTATTAAGGATTTCTTCTAAAGAGAATAGCATAACCGTGGTGAATGTCATTGCTCTACCCAGCTTATCTATTCATTCATGTATGCACAAGAACCAATAGATTTACTAGGCTGAACATTCCCAGGAAAGAGAAACCAGGCACTCCAACAACAGACTAAAAACCTTGTCAACTGGGACACAATATTGTTTTATACCAAGCAACATTGACGTGCGGTCAGGGGAGGCAGGTGAGGCATGGCCTCACCTGCCATCATAAAAGACAAAAATGGAAAATGGAAGAAATAAATTTAATGGTTTATCCAGTGATGTGAATAATATAGTTATTAACATCACCAATTTTAGGTTATTTTACTCAAAATCGCTGAATTTCACATTTACTGCTGAAATACTTAGAAGAGACCTGCAGTGAGGCGCCAGCCAGCCATGCCTCACCATGGATTGTGAAATGACATGCTATACAGAGAGACCGTAATGCTATCTCTCGATACGTCGATATTAAAATGTTCAAACATGTTTGAGCTCAATTTATGTCTATAACTGTATGTGTGTAACATCTTTCTTGAGATGAGTGGTCCTGAAACCGCTGGGAAAAGGAGCTAAGTGAGGCACACAGTTCTTGTGAATGATGGTAGGGGGCGCTGGTGATCCCACGAATTCGGCCGAGGATTCCTCTTCCTCGGCCATAGAAGAAGTAACAGTAAACTAAAATTTATAGTCACCGCATCAAGTACAGGCATTCATTTGTTTTCCTCTTGCCTTGCCTTACTATAAAAATGGAGGATTACATATTTCAACTCAATTTTTTTTGATGCTTCTGTCCAGAAGAAGCTGTGTATGGACTTCGTTTATAAGTAAACATAACATATAAAAAAAAAAACGTGTAGGTAACAACATAACAAGTTTTTTAATCAAATGTGCTTATTTGTGTGTTACAGTTTGTTTGTGTAAATAATTCTGCTATAAGACTTTAAAAATAACCCACTCACTGTTTCTTATTAAATAGTGAATACGCTACACCGTAGGTGTGTTTGTAAACATCTGATTATGATGAAGTGAGTGCCTCACCGGCCATAAACCTCACCGCACGTCACTGCCAAGCAACCAGTAACAGTATGTGTGAAAAAGTGTTTAACTGATTTGAAAATATCAGTTTTACAAAATAATATTGTGTGAAGAAAATAAAACTTCTCAAACTGCATTTTTGTATTTATTCAGAGCAGTATGTTATGCTGTAACCACCATTACCTGCAAGTATACCCCTTCATTCAGCTGGCAAATGATGTGGATAGTTTTGTAGGATTTAATAACTGCTGGCATGCACACAGAGTCTATATGTGGTGTCATAGTGTGTCATCACTCTAAGATCAACAGTCTGGGAAAACTTTCATAAGAATGGGGATGTCTGTAGGGCGGAAAAGTGGTGCAAAAGATAGTGCTGTTGTCTCACCGCAAGAAGGTTCCAGGTTCGAATCCTTTCTGTGTATGTTTTCCCCGTGTCTGTGTGGGTTGTCTATGTGTTCTCTGGTTTTCTCACCCCTCCAAAAACATGAGCTGGTGTCTTATCCGGGATGCACCACGCCTTTAACCCACATGCTGGCTATGGTATGCTCCAGCAAGGGAGAAAAAAAGAACAAGAAAACAGGGATGTCTAGAAATTTTTGGGCTTTCCCTAGTCTCTAGACTGCTCAGCATGGAGATCTGAAAATACTCACATAGACTGTGTCTATTTGCCAGAGCAACCAATGTGTCTTACAATATTATCAATATCACCTATCAATTGGGGATAAATCTTGTTACCTAAAGATCCAATGTCAATACAATATACAGTGGGGTCGTACAGCACACAAAATTGTTCTTGTCAAAAAACAGATTAGAGACGAATTGATCAATTTTGTTTCCTCAGTGTGTAACTTCCTCTAACTTTACTGACTTTTCTCTTTAGCTAAGTACAGTGACATAATCTCACACATAACCTTGCTCTATGTAAGTAGTTCCATTGGTACAGGGTTCTGTACCTTTGACAGTCAGTGGCAAACCTTTCTATTCATTCCTCTCTCAGAGTTTCCCAATGATCTGGAATGAGACCTAGAGACTATTCTACTTTTGTGACTTAAGTGATCTTAATTGTATGTAATTAGTATCCATTCAGATTTCCATGACTATTATTTTCAGGCAAAACAATCTGTAATCAAATGAAAGCTGTCAGTGCAAAGTAAAATGAGAGTAGGGAGAATGAAAGGTGGCAAAGAGATGAAATTCTTCATGGTCAGAAAGCCTATGTTAAACATAGTGTGAAACATTAAGAATATGATGTGTAATGTGTAATTTAACAAAACTCTCATTACACTACATTCTGGTCATTCAAACACCTTGTTTCAGAGCAAATCAATTTAATTATATAAATGGACATTCTTTGTCTTGTCATTCACAACTATGCAAATTAATTGAAAGAATAAAATCGACATGTGTACAGTTGGTACAGGGATTTAAGTACGCACCATGGCTTTGTACCTTGTGTGGTGGCCACAGGTTCAATTCTGGCTCACAGTGCTTTGCTGCGTCTGACGCCTCCTCCTCACATTTCCTGACACACACCCACACCCACACACCAACTGTCCTATCAATTAAAGACAAAAAGGCAATCACTAAACTCTTCAGAGCAACAATAACTGTCACAGACTGTGTTAGCCACCACATTTTATTCTGTATGTTTGACCTACTTGTATGATTGAAAGCACCTGTACTTAGAGAGAGTAATAAAGTAGATGCCACTTCATTATCTATAGTGAAGTCTTCACTGATCTTCAACAACACTGTAACAATTTAGTGAAGTTGGGGAACTCGGCTGACCTATGTCTGTTACCGCACAATCATAGGCAACATAACCACATAAAGACAATGCCTTATGCGTAAAAAAATCTCTTTACTAATCCTTTTATTTTTAATTTTACAAGTCAGTGACATATTCTTCCTTAATGCTGCAAGCCTTGTGTTACAACTTGTTTTTTTGTAGTTAAAAATGTTTCACACTCTTCCCGATTACATCACATAGAGAGAGCACCTTTAATGATTCAGCCTTTCGTTCCCCTTTTCTAACTTTGTCTTTCCTACAAATTCTTATTACCCTTAAGTTCAAATGAATTATTTTAGCTTGTTGCTGAAAAAGACAAAACAGAAAACAAAACTCGACCGATTTGCATCAGGAGGCTGTACAAACCAGCAGAGGGTTCATATGTTACAGTGGCCTTAGCAGTGAATACCTACTGGAGGATTGAGTATCTTGGTTCCTCCTCTGGGGTTTGTGTAAGGCAAACTACAAGTCTATTACAGTCCTATAAATAACAGTTTTATTGTGTGGGGAATTTTAATGATTTTCACACAAGTGAAGGCTTTCACATGTGCCAGCAATAGGCTTCCATCCAGTGGATGGCTGCTTGAAATCTGGTATTTAGATAATGAAATACCAAAGTCAAGAATGATCTTTTTTGGGGAGGTTGGTGTTAACTGTTAGTTAATGAGTAACATCTATTCACTGTTTAAAGAATAGATACAGATTAATTCAAGAGTATCTGTGAATTGGTCACACTGAAAACCTGGGGGGTTCATTACTAAATGCAAACCTGCAAGTGAATGACACCGAACTTACTGATCATTCATCACTAATTAGTTAAATGTTAGTCACTTTTTTCATGCATCTGACAGACTGACTGAAAAATAAAGATGTAGCTACTGAGTAGCCTGAAGTTATTTCATTTGTGTCTAACACTTATTTCCACTTTTGTTCATCTTTGACGAAAGTTTTGCAAAAAATTGAGTGATTTACTGGCATTTAATCATTAGCCCATCATTATCCTCTGTGGACCCTTCTTGTTTTTTTTTTACTCACTAGTTTCCAAATCAATAAACATGAAATACTTATGATCCCTTAAGTACAGTATGGAAAATGAAGTCCATGGAGAGTGTGAATTTGACATTTCCCCCCCAACACTTAAATGAAAACTTACATTTTGTTTCAATTTCCTATAACCTAGAAGATTACCATCTGAAATTTCATTAACTTACAAAATCACCAAAATTTTGTTAGACCTGAACTATGAACTGAAGGAATATCCCAAAAAAATGCTGCCAGTGCTGCTGAAAAAAAAGAGCATAAACCAGTATGGAAATGATTTTGGTCTACGATGGTTTTTCCAGCATGGACAGATCTCCCACAAACAAAGCCATGTATTGGGGATTACTGCATTTATACAGATGTCTAATATGTACTATGAATGTTAAGAATACCACGTCATTTATCTCTCGAATTGAGTAGTTGCTGTTGCAACAGCTCAAGAGATGAACTTTCCTCAGGGATATTATTTGGTGTTGGTCATGCTTGAAGCCAACATGAAGGAGGAACAAGCTGTGGGTGGAACACATTCACATGAACAATAGTTTTACTGTTCATTCCAATGCATGCATTTGCTGTCTTGCTTTATTGTATTTCTGTAACTAAATTACAGAAATAAAAGACCACATTTCAAATATCCCACGAATGTAATTTAACATGAAAGCCTAAAAAGGTTACAGGTTTTCTTTTCCCTGTAAAGATTTAATACTTATTGTTGTAGAATGCTGCTTACAGTCTCACCATCTGTTGATATGCCTTTTTTGGGACAGAATTTCTCCATAGACTGCTTTTTTTGTGAAGGCTTTTGCTCTCATGACGTATTGCCTCTGTCTGAAAAAATAACCAATCTTAAGGCATGACGGAAGGCATACAAAAATTACTCTTAGGTCAAAATCTGTTCTTGCACAGATATTTTGTTTTCTGAACCACAAGAATTACTGTCTGGCTTTTATTTTACTGGGTTGGTGTTAAGCAGTTGAAGTGTGGCTGCACATGCACAAATTACTAACATCCGCCAATACTGAGCCGATTTCAGCATGACACCATGTTTCTTCTTGTGACACAATTTTAAATATAGCTACAAGCATCACAATGGCAATTCCGATAAAACAGAACGCACCCATATTTTTTGGAAAGTCGCTACTAATTACTAACAACGTCTAACTTAATAAGATGTAAAAATGAGTAATATTCAGACTGTTTTTAAAAGAGTTTATTCCAGTGTTCACAGCATTGGCGCATGTACTGTGTGGCAGGAATGTTTTCCGAAGCCATTCGAACACTGGAGTGTCATTTGAGATTTTCAAATGTGGAAAAATGCGTGTTTGTGGTTCGGGTGGCACAAGCTGTGGCAAACTCACATGGAAACATGAGTGTTTCATCACAGATATATAAGCTTGGATCTAATCTCCAAATGATTTGCATGACTGTAAATGAACACTGTAAGACACTGTTAAAAACATGTTTCAGAACATTTCTCCAAATATTTAATTGATGATGAATTGCTTTTAAAACTCATGAGGAGAGTCACAAAGATTCCTTTAATGGATTGGAAACATAAACAGCCATTTTGTCGACTCTTGACAGAATAATGTGCACTGTTATTCCATGCACAATCCTACAATCTTTGGTGTTGAACTGAATATGTAATATAGACCACTCCATGAAACAATGCATTATCTACATTATTTAATTGGTGGTGATTTTAAACATTGTAGAATTGACAGGTTGAAAGTGAATACAGCCTTTTGGAGAAGGATGCTCTCTTGCAGAGGGCCCCTAGATTTTGTGAAAATTAGTCACTTCTGTTGTCACTGCTGACAACTTGCAACACAAAGTCATGAAAGGAGAAAAAAAATGCCAGTCAAGACAAAGAAGTTTGACAAAGCTACAGATATCTGACCTATCACACATACACGCACACGCACATATACACACGCACACACGCACACACGCACACACACACACACACACACACACACACACACACACACACACACACACACACACACACACACACACACACACACACACACACACACACACACACACACACACACACACACAATTAAAAATACTCATTGTTCTGTTAAAAAAACTATCTGAAGAAACTTCGGTTGTAATGTCTAAGGTTAAACTTCATTCAGGGAATGACATAACCCAGCATTTGGTAAATTACAATTTCACAGCTCCAGATGCTTCGAGTGAGGTCTATTTGCTCCACTTGAAAAACAACATGGAATGTGTGTCAGGGTGACCACAAAGGAAACATAAAAGCTCTTTGAAGGGTTCTAGGGAATGGGGCTGATATTTCTACACAGCAGCTGCTTGAAATAAGTTAAATAGCAATGACCCTTAAAAAGGATATTTAACTATTCTTTTTTCTTTTTCTTTTTCTTTTTCAAAAATTATGAAATATCAGGGTTTTTGAACCAATCCAAAAAAAAAATTAGACCTGAAAATATATCCTTGGATATTTGGGTCACAACTACTACTGCAAAACATTGAGTTACTTTTGTTTTGAACGCAAGAGACTACAATTCAATAAGTAATTTTCGGTCATCAATTAGATGCCAATAACATTGCTCTAAACAATTTAACCCCTTTTTATTTGCTTTTGTTTAAAGTTTCATTGTGCAAAAGTGCACACCTGCTGTTAACAAATAACAACATATAAGAAACGATATACTCCCTTGACTGTTTTTAATTTGCTCGATATGTCCTTTTTTAAAAACATTGTTCTAGCATTGCTACAGCCTCTTCCATTGACTGTCTGATGTGCAGTTAACTTAGACATGAGTCACCAGTTCTGACAGTAGCAGCTTGCATGAATAGTATATATGGACTTGGAGTCATTGGGGCTGTTTCCATTTTGAATGTCACAAGCCCTAATGGTCCCATTGACTTCAACATCTGTTCCCGTTGTTCCTTCAGTCCTTGGTTCGTCTCAATCTTCATGCTCCTCCTTCCCGATGTTACTGTCAGCCGGTACTTCCACATCTATCACAACTGTATGTTCTGCTCTGTTTCACATGTTCCTGTGAACTGTTTCAGACACTTGGACATGCCTCTCAGTGTATGATCACCCACCTGGTGTTTTACACCTTGCTACTATGAGTAGGGCTGTGTAAGAGGAGTTTTCACCCAGCCTTCTTGTCGACTGTGGAAGACCCTTGCCCAACCCACCTTAAGGCCTTTTCTTGAGTTGCAATGTTCGGAGCCTATGTCATGTGCTTCAGCCCAGTCTTTACTTGATATTTATTGACATTGGTCACTTCTTCTATCTCTTGGTGGTACATTCCAAGCAGGGCTCTGATCTTCCATGATATACCCTTTTCCTCTGTCAAATTCAAAATCGCAATGCCTCTGGAGGGACATCATTCTGATGTACACATGGACTCTCTGTATTTCAGCATGGATCATGGCTCTGACTCTCACTGATGCTTTTAAGTTGCTTGGAGCCCTTCATGCATTGTGAGGAGTTTTTGTGTCTTGCCATCAGTGGCGTCGGTCTCCTGGCTATTTCAGCTGAGCTGGAGGTAGCAGAGATGAAGATGCTGAGGTTCTCTTTGGGAGTGAACAGGATGGATAGGATCCAGAATGAGTACATCAGAGGGACAGCACATGTTAGAGGTTTTGGAGATAAAGTCAGAGAGGCCAGACTGAGATGGTTTGGACATGTTCAGAGGAGAAGATAGTGAATATATTGGTAGAGGATGCTGAGTTTTGAACTGCCAGGCAGGAGGCCTAGAGGAAGACCAAAGAGGATGTTTATAGACGAAATGAAAGAGGACATGAAGGTTGTTGGTGAGAGAGAGGAGGATGCAGGAGACAGGGTTAGATGGAGGCAACTAATTCGATGTGGAGATCCCTGAAGGGAAAAGCTGAAAGGAAAAGAAAAAAGAAGATCTTTGATTAATAGGAAATCTGTGTTTGATTGATTAGATTTCACCCTTCCAATTGAGAAATAGAAGAAATTCAATGATTTCTCAGGACCTGTCTTAACTCCTGGAAGTATTTATCTATCCTCATCATTGTTTGCATCGGACTGTAGGTAGCAATAAGTAGTTTCTAATCAATATGTATTACCTACCATGTTGATCAAAGCTAGTATGGCGTTTGTTGTAGTTCTCTTGCTCATATTGAAATAAGAGTCAGTCAAAAATACATTAAAATAAATAAAATAATGTGGCTCAATTTTTTCAGAATCCACTGTCATATCACACACCAATTATAATTCCCTTGTGAGAATAGTGGATTTTATATGAATAATATTATTCACTTTCTGCATGTCACCATAACTTGCTATGACACTTTTAAGATTCTATCTGTTAGAAAAGCAACACTATGTTTCAGCTGACTGGAAAAAAAGTTACCATTATGGCTTTGCGTTTCATCAAAACCTGTATTTACAAGTTTAGCTGCCACTTGGAGTTGTGATTGTCATTTCTACACCAGAGCTATTTTAAACCAGATGAAACATTTGACAAGTGGCGGCCTGACCATGTGAGGTCCAGCCCAAATCAGACAAATGAAGCCAGTCTGCTGAAGGGGCTTTCAAAATAATTCTCACTCATAACTTCCATGTGCCTCTGATTTTCTGTGATATTTCTGACGTCAAGGTAGGCCGACCTGCGCAAAGGCCACACAGGTTTATCATCAGCAAGTCAGCACACAAGATAGTACAGACTCTTTATATTTACAGCACATGTCTGATTTGCATATTCTGTAATTGTCGTGTTCTTTGGTGGAGTGTGTTGGCATTGGTGAGTTCAATTGTAATTGTTTTGGAGTTCAGATTTGGCTCATAAACTCATTTTACCCAAGCTTTAATTCAAAATGCATGGGTTCAGTCTTATACAACAAATTTTGTTTAATTTTGTTTACTGTATGTTTTACATGAATGTGTGCCTCACTTACCTTGGTGCAACTGCACACAAAGGCACTGCACATTCAGAAGGCAGAGGTCTGGGATCCATAAGCATTCAGGAAAACCTGTTGGCATGAGACCTGACAAAAAGACTGTTGCTTGATGGCAGTTAACTTTACAGTCAGGAGTTAATTCGATAAAGATCCATTTTCACCCAGCTGCGCCTAAAATAAGAGAGGATAGAAGATGGTAACTCAAGTGCTATGAAAGGGCGTCCACATTAAAGGCAAATTTGGGTTGCTGTCATGCAGCGTTAAGCACCACTTTCATAAACTTCTGTCACACACTGTTGACTGGCTGTGGGAGAACTTCACTGTAACCTCTCAGTAACCTCTGTCTCTAAATCATAATTCAGAGGTCACAGACAGTTTCAGTAAGAGTGGTTAGTGTTCCTTCACCGACATTTTATCTAAGTGGCATGTACCAAATCCCTAGCCAAATTAATTATATCCATTATAGAATAAAACCGCAAACATGCCAACCAGCAGTGAGGTGGTCTGGGATTACAGCTAAGTAATATGGCCAGTGTGGCAAACTACAGTTGTGACTACTGAGTAGTTTAGTTAGCAGCTAATATTAACTCAAGCCTAAAGTCACCTTCTGTGGAACAATATTTATTAAAGATTTAATTTTGAGATAATAGGTATAGGTAAGCAAAAATAAAGGCATACATAAACCTTGCTTACTCAGAAGTTTTTATCATAGTGCTAGAACTTCAATGGTCAACATCTCTAGGGGTAAATGGAGCAGTGGACTGGCCTCAGCTGGCTTCCAAACGATAATTGGTGAATCAGTTGAAAGTCAGCTATTTTAATATAAACACCATCAGTTGAGCATTGGGAGCTCATAGCGGATTTTGAAAGTGAAGTCTGCAACCCATTACTGTACTTGGTATTTGCATGCCAAAATTGCTTGACCATTGTAAGAGAGTTCATGGAAGCAAGTGAAAGGTAAGAAATATGAAGAACTTTGCTGTTAGGATCAGTTGTCTGTAACCATGTATAGGACTTATAGAGTTCCCCCATTTTGCTCCATTATTCAGAAACCTGAACCAGACACTTGCAAAATTGATTGCTATTACATGATCAGAGTTCTATTGAGCATTGTCTGAAACCAAAGAATATCCTCCAAGACTAGCAACAGGTTGGAGATGCAAAAGGCTGTTTCTGCCTAACCAACGCTTACGCCTTCACCATGCTTTTACAGCAGGAAGAAGTGAAGCACACCGTGGTTTACCGCCATACTGGGATCACCGGTTTAATGAGGGCTCACCCTATCCCACATTCAAACCCTGCATCTTTTGGCTTCCTTCCGGCAGCTGGGATATGCTGAGAAGCGTTCCCATGGAAAAGCTGTTAAACTCTCCATGGCAGTGACAATGAGGAACAAGTTTCCATCATGTTCTAACTACAGTTAGCAGAACTATCTTAAAGTTGAATAAAATACATAAAAGAGTTTTCTGCAAGACTAAAACAAGCATTGATCTCATAAAATGTTGACCCCCTTTTATGGGGTTAAACTATGAGAGTACATGCAGACAAAAAAAAAATACAAAAAAAGAAAAGCATTTTCTACTGCTATATAGACTTTTCTGCCTTTAGATAGTCATATAAATTGTAATGCAGTGAGTTGTTATGGGTAGTTGGAGGTTTTGTTCTATTGTTTTTTTCTTACATTTTCATTCTAGTGGCTTCAGATGTGTGTATTCTGATGTCCATTTCTTCCTGATATTTTATCTGAACTGGTTGAGGTCGTTTTTGAATCCTGTCCATGTTGCTATGCAGACTGACTTTTCCATTGACTTGCTTTTACCACTCATCCTTAAATACAAGCCTGGCTCTGATTGTTCCGGATTGTACGGCAGAATCAAATTAGGGACTGGTAATGGCCATAAAGTCCTTGTCTGAGGCATTATACTCAAGGGTGTGGGTCCGTCTCACATTTCCAATTCGTATTTCCTTTTTTCCGCATTTCTGAGTGGAATTGTCAGCTTTTTTTCATTATCAGCTAATCTGAAGGGATTTGTAACTAAAACAACAAGCAAATAATAAAACAATTGGAGAGAATGATGTTCTACAAGTCAACTGTATGTTCATAATTGGCCAACTCATACATCATACTTATTCACCCATGAGAGAGTCCAAGGCTTTGTAGTTGTTAATTAAAATCCAAAAAAGTCTGTGTAGGTTCTCAGTCATCCAGGTCGCGCTAAATCAAGAAGAACAAAAAAGAATTAACTGGACTTTTTTAGGTTGGTTGAAGACATCTCGCCTCTCATCCACCAGACTTCTTCAGTTCTGACTGACTGGTGAAGAGTGCAGATATGCTCCTTTTGGAGCAGAAGCAAGTTGGATGAGACAAGAAATATCTTCAACCAACCTAAAATCCAATAAAGGCCGACATCATAGTTATTCAAACAAAAATCTAAACAAAATAGTGCATGTCATGGTCCTTTACTGTTACTTTAGTGTTAAAAACTTAAAATAGCCCAAAACCAAGATAAGGCAAGAAAGCAACAGCAATATGTCAAAACGTAAGACATAATCACTCACAATTACAGGTTCTAACTAACAACATCAAATGTAAGAGAGATGGGTCCCTTTCATGCATTATTTAGTTTAAAAATTTTCAGGTATCCAAACTAAATTCAGTTATTTTACATGAGAACCACATTGTAGCAGAATTAATACAATGAATCCGTCAAACATTTACATGAAAGTAATTAAATATTTTAAAAGTAATTTCTATATGTAATTTTAAATTTGTGGTCAAGCTTCCCATTGGAATTCCCGGATACAAGGGTTGTCATCCTTCACTGATAAATAATTTTCATCCAAAGCAACAATGGTCAGGTGAGGTCTTGCCCAAATATCCACCTCAATCACAGCTCTGTTTCTAAGCATCAACTACTACAGGGTGATACTCAATATTTCTAAAATGACAAAAAAAATCTTTGCCAAAAATAATTTTTGCATACTTAACTGTTTTTGCATGTCCCATCTGCTAAAATGGACAGAGAGAGGTTTATAACGCAAATTGCAGCTAGCCATTAGTTGCTTCACATTTGGGGAGCTGTCGTAGACATGGATACAGTTGTTAATTTGCACCTTGGCTGTGTCTAGTTTTTGACAAATCCATGTTAACGTTATTTTTTTCAGGTAGTCATGAGTGAGACAAAAAAACAAAACAATTTTTTTTCAGCTCCCAAACTCTAATAACACCAAGCGTGCCATTGTCATTACAGAGATATACTAATCATTTCCAGTTACTGCATAAAGTTTAATAAACAGTTAATCTGTTTGATGAGTCACAGTGTGTTCTTTTACGGACTTACATTTTAGATTCAATATGGTAATAAAAAAAGAACACGTTCTTCTTAACTCAGTGAATGTTAACATGTGGCCAGTGGTCACATCCAAAGTGGCTCTCTGTGACAGTGTTTTTAGGATCTTGCAGAATGGCTTTTGGCCAGGGTGTACGGCTGTTAGTGCAATTGAACCCTTGTCCTTTACATGATGGGACGGTAACTGTAACCACAAGACCATTCTGCAACTCTGAATAATTATTACTAGGTTCTCCAAATAAGTAATATACTTGTAGAGCAGAAGGGAAACCTTTTGTTGGACACGAGTGGGTGGTTGTAAAAATGGGACTTCTTCAAGACCTTAAGTTGCCCTCACATCTGGGAGAAGCTTTTCCTTATGTACTGCCATCAATTGTTGGTGTACTAGTTGGCGGAGAGCACTGGAAGTGGACTTTTTCCTTTTCCTGAAATAGTCCAGCAACTGATGAAGTTGTCAAGCACTAGAGTGGTCATGGTCCCTTTGGCTTGAAATACTTTAGTGACAATATTGCTCCTTTGTCACTCTAAGCTAATTTTATCTTGCCTGTCCTTACTAGCAAACTAGCCATGTCACCTTTAACTGAGCTCACTTTAGTATAAAGGTGGCTGTACCTAGTATGCGTGTTTGTCTTATTATTAACACACTGAACTCTTCTGCCTCATTGCTGTGGTTTGAGCCAACTGAGAAGTAACATACTATACTTGACTTAAATAATGATCAGCCAGGCATACTGTACTCAATTACATAACAAATTACAACTTTACAGCAGAAAAGCCATTTCTTATGTCTTATGGCTATAAATGTATTATTCATTATAAGAACTAAATCGGTGCTTGACAAACTGACTTTCTGAATGGTTAAAATAATGCAATTCCACCATCAAAATAAGAAGATATCATTATGTACATATACAGTATTTAAATATGGAAAGAAAATGAACGTGCATATCTGTATATAAATGTGTTGTCCATGAGTGTGTCCATCACTTTTGGGTGGTGAGGTGGTGTGGTATTTCCTAGGGTTTCCCCCGGGGGCTTCTGCTTCCTCCCAAAAGTGACATGGGTGGCAAATAACTCAAAGCGACATTGGATAGGCAGGTCAGTGATATCTGAAGTACCTGAATTACCAATGGAAAAGCTACAAAAGTTCAAGTAACACTTTTGTGAAAACACAATTTGTTTTTAAATTTTGAAAAGAAATGCAGTTCATAAATGTTGTTACACATGTGTGCAGTGAAGGATTCTCTCTAGTTTGTTTCTTGTTTATTTGATTTTTTTTTTCAGTAGTCTTCTTCTCCTTTCGGCTTTTCCCTTCAGGGGTCACCAGAGTGAATCAGTTGCCTCCATCTAACCCTGTCTTCTGCATCCTCTTGTCTCATACCAACTACATTCATGTCCTCTTTCACTACATCCATAAACCTCCTCTTTGGTCTTCCTCTAGGCCTCCGCAGTTCAAAACTCAGCATCCTTCTACCAATATATTCCCTATCTCTCCTCTGGAAATGTCCAAACCATCTCAGTCTGACCTCTCTCCAAAACCTCTAACATGTGCTGTCCCTCTGATGTGCTCATTCCGGATCCTATCCATCCTGGTCACTCCCAAAGAGAACCTCAGCATCTTCATCTCTGCTACCTCCAGCTCTGTCTCCTGTCCTTTCCTCAGTGACACTGTCTCTAGACCAAACAACGTCGCTGGTCTCACCACAGTTTTGTACACCCTTTCCTTTCATTTTAGCTGAAACTCTTCTATCACACATCACATCTCCACCCGTTCCACCCTGCTTGTAAATGATTCTTCACCTCTTTTCCACACTCTCCATTGCTCTGGACTGTTGACCCTAAGTACTTGAAATCCTCCACCTTCTTGATCTCTACTCCCTGTAACCTCACTCTTCCACTTGGGTCCCTCTCATTCACACACATGTACTCTGTCTTACTGAGGCTAACCTTCATTCATTTCCTTTCCAGGACAAACCTCCACCTCTCTAGCTTCTCCTCCACCTGTTCCCTGCTCTCACTACAGATCACAATGTCATCTGTAAACATCATAGTCCATGGAGATTCCTGTCTAACCTCGTCTGTCGGCCTGTCCATCACCATAGCGAACAAGAAGGGGCTCAGAGCTGATCCCTGATGCAGTCCCACCTCCACCTTGAACTCCTCTGTCACACCTACAGCACACCTCACCACTGTCTTACAGTCCTCATACATGTCCTGCACCACTATAACATACTTCTCTTCCACTCCAGACTTCCTCATATAATACCACAGTTCCTCTCTGGGCACCCTGTCATAAGCTTTCTCCAGATCTACAAAAACACAAAGCAGTTCCCTCTGGCCTTCTCTGTACTTCTCTATCAACATCCTCAAAGCAAATACTGCATCTGTAGTACTCTTTTTTGGCATGAAACCATTCTGCTGCTCACAAATGCTCATGTCCGCCCTTAGTCTAGCTTCAACTACTTTTTTCCATAACTTCATTGTATCAGCTTTATTCCTCTGTAGTTGCCACAACTCTGCACATTTCCCTTGTTCTTAAAAATGGGCACCATCACACTTCTCCTCAATTCCTCAGGCATATTCTCAATATCTAAGATCCTGTTGAACAACCCAGTCAGAAACTCCATTGCCACCTTTCCCAGGCACTTCCAAACCTCTACAGGTATATCAACAAGACCTAGTGCCTTTCCACTCTTCATCCTCTTCAAAGCCCTCCTCACTTCATCCTGACTAATCTTTGCTACATCCTGGTCCACAGCAGTCACCTCTTCTACTCTTTGTTCTCTCTCATTTTCCACGTTCATCAACTCTTCAAAGTACTCTTTCCATCTTCCCATCACACTACTGGCCCCTGTCAATATATTTCCATCCCTATCCTTAATCACCCTAACCTGCTACATGTCCTTCCCATCTCTGTCTCTCTGTCTTGCCAACCTGTATAGATCAGTCTCTTCCTCCTTACTGTCTAACCTAGCATTCAAGTCATCATAAGCTCCTTGTTTGGACTTTGCTACCTCTACTTTCACCCCAGCTGCATCTCATTGTACTCCTGTCTACTCTCCTCAGTCCACTCAGTGTCCCACTTCTCCTTAGCTAAGCTCTTTCTCTGTATACACTCCTGTACCTCCTCATTCCGCCACCAAGTCTCCTTATCTACTTTCCTTCCAGATGACACACCAAGTACTCTCCTACTTGTCTCCCTGATCACATTAGCTGTAGTTGTCCAGTCATCTGGAAGCACCTCCTGACCACCCAGAGCCTGTCTTCAATCCTTCCTAAAAGTCATGCAACACTCTTCCTTTTCAGCTTCCACCATTTTGTCCTCTGCTCTGCCTTTGCCCTCTTCATCTTCCTCACCATCAGAGTCATCCTACACACCACCATCCTATGCTGTTTGGCTACACTCTCGCCTACCACTACTTTGCAGTCACTGATCTCCTTCAGATTACACCGTCTACACAAGATGTAGTCTACCTGTGTGTAGTCTACCTCTACTCTTATAGGTCACCCTGTGTTCTTGCTTCTTCTGGAAGAAAGTATTAATTATAGCCATTTCCATCCTTTCTGCAAAGTCAACCACCATCTGTCCTTCTGTGTTCCTTTCCTGGATACCAAACCTGCCCATCACCTCCTCATCACCTCTGTTTCCTGCACCAACATGTCCATTGAAGTCTGAACCAATGACAATTCTCTCACTTCTAGGTATGCTCTGCATCACTTCATCAGAGTCCAACCAGAATTTCTCCTTCTCCTCCAGCTCACATCCTACCTGTGGACCATACCCACTAACAACATTGAACATCACACCTCCTATTTCTAGCTTCAGACTCATCACTCTATCTGACACTCTTTTTACCTCCAGGACATTCCTAACAAACTCCTCCTTCAAGATAACTCCTACTCCATTTCTGTTCCTATCTACACCATAATAGAACAACTTGAACCCTGCTCCTAAACTTCTAGCCTTGCTACCTTTCCACCTGGTCTCCTGGACACACAGTATGTCTACCTTCCTCCTCTGCATCATGTCAACCAACTCTCTATCTTTCCCTGTCATAGTTCCAACATTCAACGTCCCTACTCTAAGTCCTATTCTCTGGGTGTTCCTCTTCTGTGTCTTCCTACGAGCACACTTTCCTCCTCTCCTTCTTCATCCAACAGTAGTCCAATTTCCACCGTACCATGGAGGTGAAAAGCACCGATGGTGGTTGTTGTAAACTCGGGCCTCGACCGATCCTGCATGGAAGTCATAGGTATGATCTGCATATTTGATTTAGCAAAAGTTTTACGTTGGATGTCCTTACTGACCTCTGTATTTAGCCGGACTTGGGACCGGCACAATCAGACACTGGCTTATGGCTTCTTGCGGGTACATTACATTACATCCAGTACAGTGTAAATTTTAAAATAACCACAAAGCAGTAAATACAAATACACATGAGACAGCACAATACATAAGAGTTCATCTGTGACACAATGTTAGTGCTGACACTTTTGTGCAGCCAGTGCTTATAACTTGTTTATTGTATATTGCTCTTTCTTCTGGGTTTAATTTATATTACAGCATTAAATTACACTCAATTTTGAACATAATAGTATTGTGTATAGTAAGTTTATTAACATATTTGACTGCATCCTATCTTGATCTGTGTGCACTATTTGCATTTATGAGTCAGAGGCAGCCAGCTTCAGTGCAAACCCCTTAAGCCTTAACCAAAGAAAACTTGTGTGGCTGCTGCAGTGAAGTGCTGTGTCAGCCGAGGTCAGCCAAACTACTCTTGGCAGTTGGCCATGTTCTTTGAGCGTTCATGCTGCCTTTGCCATGCTGTCTCCTGCCCTGCTGAATCCTCCCTGAGGGAGATTCTCCTCCTCCTTCCAAGATTTCCTCTCCTCTCTCCGACTGAATATTCATGCACAAATCCTATTGTTCACATGCAAGTTGCAGTTGCACAATATTAGAATTTTAAAATAATTTCTAATACTGTGTCAATTCTGACAGATTGAGCCAAACCTTAGAAAACATTTCTGGTTAAGTATATCAGATTGGTGCTGAGGAACATACACTTGAATATGTTACAAACAGCCTGTGGCTGCTGTTTAAATATACAGTCTATAAATGATAGTTATTTACCCTACAGTTTAAGTCTTTAAGACCTTGCATGCACGATAAAATACATCAACGCTATTTTTAGTTCAGTCCTCTGGCAGAATGGTTTTTCATTCCTCTGCCGATTATGTCAGATTCTAATTTGGCTTCAGATAAATGTTTGTATAATTTAAACATATCCCTCTTACAGATTAAAATGACCATTACTCGAGATACAATGCTATCTCTGCTACTACAATCATTATTAATTATATAAAGGTTGTAAATTTGTTGTGTAGTCACTTAGTAGAAAATTCATATGTTGTGGAGCTCATTCATTTTTATTGTGAGATTAATTCACAATTTTCCTGTTGAAGTCAGGTTGATCAGCTGGACAGGAAATCCCCAGAAAAGGCAAACACGAAATCCTTTGATCTGTCTGTTTTCTACTGATACATTTGATGAAGAAAGCTTCAAAGGTTATAGGAAACAGTCGGAGACCAGGGATCATCTTGTGTGATCTCTTTTGAAAGTCATCTGAGGTAGACCGTTTGTTCTGGGTGGGGATGTTGATTTGAACTAAATTAGGATCTGGAAACCCAATAGTGGTGCCTCAAGTAGAACAAAACACCCAAAAGGCATCTAGTGCAAGTTGGCACAAATAAAAGTCCTTAAGTCATTAAAAGTGAGCCCAACAGATCAGATTATGTACTTCCAGTAACATGCAGTCAGGGGAGGCAGGTGAGGTCCTGCCATCATAAGAGAAAAAATGGAAAATGGAAAAAATAAATTAAATAGTTATATTTATCCAGTGACATGAATTATATTGTTATTTTCTGTTTAATATCACAAATTTTACATTATTTTGACTCAAAATAGCTGAATTTTCACATTTACCGAGAAGAGATCTGCAGTGAGGAACCAGCCTGCTGTGCCTCACCATGGATTGATCAATGGCTCGATTAGCTGTGCTGGCATGTTACACAGTGAGAATGTAATGCTATCTCTCTATATGTCGCGATTAAAATGTTCAAACACGTTTGCCATATGAACTATATATATGCTATATAAATTTCCATAATTCAGCTAATGTATATGATGTACAGTTTTTTTTTGTCAACAACTGCATGTGTGTAACGTCTTTCTTGAGTTGAGCAGTCCTGAAACCGCTGAGAAAAGGCATAAAGTGAGGCATGCAGTTCTTGTGCCTCATGGTAGGGGGCACTGGTGATCCCAGGGATTCGACCAGGGATTCTGCTTCCTCAGTCGTAGAAGAAGTGAAGCAAACTACAATCAATAGTTCAGCCATTCATTTGTTTTCCACTCGCCTTGCCTTACTATAAAAATGGAGGATTACTGTATTTTCCGCACTATAAGGCACACCGGATTATAAGGAGCACACAATAAAAAATGAATAAAATTTATTTGATAAACTGTAGCGGCTGTAGTTGCGCAATCCGTCCCCTAGATAGAGCCGCGCTGCTCAGGCAGTAATGATTGCATTCATGACTTCCTGACTACCTTTGAATGGCCCCTATTGTTATGTCAATAAGCCATTCTGAGCCTCATCAAGGAAACCTGATCACTTGATCAGTTTGCCATCTAAGGCCCCATCCACACCATAACGGATTTTTTTAAGAACGGAACTTTTTAAAAACGATTCCCGTCCACATGACAGCGTTTTTAAAAAAATCTCCGTCCACACGTAAACGCACCAGTGCATTTTCGAAGACGGCTATAAGCTTGCCAAACCATGTGGTGGCAGTATTGAGTCAAATTTTATCCAATAGGAATCCTCCGTGTTTTGTTATTGCAAAAAGCCGCCAAGATAGGCTCCAGCTCCGGCACCGCTATATCCGATGCGGTGGATAGAGCGGTGGTAATCTGAAGGTGACTGACTGACTGACTACACACCTTTGTCTAGCAGTGACTCAGTTCTTGAAATTTCAGAAAAGGCTGGAAGATCAGCTTTGAGGGTCTTTCATTCACCTTTATGCCAATTTCTCCGTGTATTTCCACAGACGAATAGAATGGACCGTCACTAGATTCCACCACAATGGCATTTTTTAGACCAATTACGTTTGAAGTGGGTTATTTCCGACGCCAAATAGTTAGGAAATACTGAGATCAGTCAGTCAGTCAAACTTTATTAATAGAATTGTTGAAAGTTCCTTATGTTTTGCTACGGTGCTCCTACAGTCTGCTCTACCGTCAGGCAGCAGCTCAGTCAGAGCCGGGACTTGGGTGACGCCCCTTGATTACCGTTGTTAGGGGGCGTGGGCCCGAGTGCCTGTGAAGGTGCTCCTCTGGTGGCGGAGTGCGGCATGACTGGCGGCCAGTCAGCCGGCTTTTTTTCAGCAATCACGTTTTTAACCAATATTAATATGAATATTACTCCATATATAAGACGCACCGGATTATAAAGCGCACTACAGGTTTATGAGAAAATTTTAGGCTTTTAGGTGCGCCTTATAGTGCAGAAAATACAGTACATATCTCAACTCAAAAATGTTTTGATGCTTTTATTCAGAAGAACTTGCGCATGGACTTAATTAATGAGTAAACATAACATATAAAAAACGTGTAGGTAACAACATAAGTTTTTTAATCAAATGTATTTGTGTGTTACAGTTTGTATGTGTAAATAATTCTGTAGAGACTTTAACAATAACTGTTTCTGTTTAAATAGTTTCACTGTTTCTTATTAAATAGTGAATAAGCTACACTGTAGGTTCATATGTTTGTAAATATCTTCATCTGATTATGATGAAGTGAGTGTGTCACAAGCCATAAACCTCACCGCACATCACTTTGAATTTCTGTGGGTTGTTTTGCAGAATTATCAATCTATCTAAGAATCACGGTGTAGACTTGATATCAGTGATATCAGTACATAGAGGAGAAGGACCTTGCCTAGACCTTGCTGAGAAATTATAACTGAGATTGTTAGTCTCACTTATAATTTCTTTTAACAATGTACTCTATGATGCATTCAAATGCTGCAGCAACTTCTATGTTGCATTTTCGAAGGAATCTATCCCATTAATGTCAATCACCTCCAATACAAGATTAAAAGGATTTGCAGTGAAGTGGATTCTGAGGGTACTGTGGCAGCTGAGGAGACTACAACACATCAAAACAGACTTTTCTAGGTTAAGTCACCCTGAACTCCAATTTGCCCTTTTATTGTTTTTATTTTTCTTAGAAATGAGAATATGTAACGCTTTGCTGAAAAAGGACTCCCCCAACTAACTCTCCCAACTCAGGTAGTCCAGATGAGCTGTTGATGTGGCGTTTATTTAAGCACTTAGGCATTCAGCTCCTGTTATTTTAAAATGAGTCACTGTATATCTGGTTGTGTTTAATGAGGGCCATTTCCTGTTTGTAGGGTACACTCTTCCCTCTCCATATTGTGGGAATTTGAGGAGGAGAGTAGGAGAAAAAAGGGGAGACAAATAAAATGTCTCATCGGTTAACCCTGCCAATGTTAACAGTGGCAATTATCTAGCAGTATTACACTTAAAAGTATAAAGTATAAACCATCAATTATAATTAATGTATTATCTAACTTAAGATATTAACTGTGATTAGTGGAATTATGACACGCATCAAAGTCCATCCATTCCGTCAATCCATCCATCCAACCACCCAGGCCCCTATCCATCCATCCATCCATCCATCCATCCATCCATCCATCCATCCATCCATCCATCCATCCATCCATCCATCCATCCATGCATCCATCCATCCATCCATCCATCCACTAAAACTGATCAAATCAATGAAATTTAAGTATGTCAACCTGCATAAATTACAAATCACAAAACTATCAAAATCTCTGGCCCCACCCTCCTTGGTGAACCACAACCTTTACACAGGAAAGTGGACAGTAGGAAAACATTCATCAAACTGCTCCTAGCATTTTTGGAAACTGTTACTCAGACAATTATATTAGACTAGTCAACTTTACTATATTTGGCACAATTTGGCATACCCTACAGTTTACCAGGTGGCTTTAGCCTCTTTCTGTGAAGAAGATAATGTGTCAGGTTCAAATCATGTGCTGTGACTCCAGCCATACTTGTTACTATGTCTTCACTGAATCTTGTTAGATTACCACCATCGCTTACCACAAAACACTAGCTTGACTGGCATGAGCTTAATCACAACCATCTGTGTGCGATCACAACTGCACTTTAGTTTCAAGAGCATATGGTTATGGCAGCAATGGTGATATGACATACTGAAAGAAATGCTCTTTATTTGGATTTTGTGTCTGTTTTTGCTCATCTGGTTAAATTTTCAAGTGATTATCCACAAGATCATTTTGTGTCAGCATCTTTGGTGTGAGGCATTTAATGCTGTGGTGCTCCTGCACTGCGCTTCACAGTCTTCACTTATCAGATACACAATGTGGATAATAACATATTTTCCTCTGATTTTCTGCTGATGCCAATGTATTTGGACTTCATGTGTTTTTGTATTTTTGTTTTTTAATTTGTTTTGGTATATTTCGCACCATAAAGCACAATAAAAACACTGTCTTTCTTATGTTATGGCAAAGTGCCATAGTTTTTGATCATACATGTTTTTACTGCTACGTGCAAATGTTTTTAAACTTCATTGTGTATCTGCATGCTTAGACATGTTCTCATTTGTTCAGGGTACATGTGTTGTGCTGCCATAGGGTGAGAATTTGAAATTCAGGCTTGACAAATGCAGTGATGTCACTGTTAATGATCTGTAACCAGGTAGCTATAACATTTGCTACATGCCATAAAGACAAAGCGTAAATGACAAATGCATATGCAATTTGCTTTCAAGAAACTATTTTTAGTCTAAAAGAAAATAAGTCTTCCTTCTAACAAATATCATCAAATGAAAGTCAAAGCAAACTAATTTTTATTGAATACTATTCAGTCACAGAACAGTACAATATTTATGTCATCATTTCTCATGTCTAATCAAGATGGCTAGCTCATAATAGATCATATAATCATCCATGAATGTAATGGTCCTAACTATTGGGCAACACAAAAATCCCATAGCACATTGGCTGAAAATCAATTTTTCTCCTGGTGGATTTTGTGAATCTATTCCAAGGTGGTCCCTGATAATTGTTGGAGACCCTGCTCCCACCCATTACCCCTCCTTGTTGTTCACTTCAGACGTTTCTGTTTTGTATCACCTTGGTTTTCCATACCTGTTGCTCTGCAGCTGTGTTGTCCTCTGTGGAGCCAGTTACACTATGAGCTCTGTGTTAATGTGCTTCAGAGAACTGTGATCAACACCAATTATTCTCAGGATAAACCCCTATACACCCACCTTACAAACACATGGTAACATGCACACAGTGTTGTAGGGCTGGTGAGCAACGGTGCGATGTTGGCAAACAGGCTGAATAGAATGTGTGTGGAAAATTGGTTACTTTACCATTAATTTTGGATTGGCTCTTTTGCAAAAAATGACATGATAAATTAAGGGCATTTTGTTGACCTTCAAGTGTAATATCTCTACCATTATTATAAAATAATATTCCATCTTTATTTTCTGTCCCACTTAAGTCCCATTCATGTTCTATGTCAAAACAGATATGGACAGAGCATTCCATGTGTCCTCTGCATTAATTCTCTTTGTAAAGGGTCACCAATACTCATCCTACTTATCAACGAGGGATAACAAGATAAGATTACAATTCAGTTAAATATCAAAAAGCATTTATCTCAGTTTATGAGCATTTTCATCACAACAAAATTAAATATGTGTAAAGCTATACTTAAGCACACTGAAATCTGGAAGAACAGGTTTTGTGAGTAAGTGGTGCCTGGTGCCCTTGACTGACCATGCTACAATCACAAAAACAGAAATCCCCAGAACCAATTGCAACAGTGAAGCATGACTTAATGTAAACACAGTAAAAAATATAGAAATCTGGTTAAGCTCTTTAAAAAGTAGAAACAATGTGGAGTCACCTGCAAAGTAAATAATAAATGATAAAAAGTTGTGGCAGGTCTTAAAATTTATCACATCACAATAGGTTGCAGGGAAACAACGTGATAGTATTCCCAAAAATACTCAGGAAAAATTAAAGTAAACATTTGACTGACACATAAGGAAGATTTCTAACTGGTGATGTCTAAATGGGAGTGGCAAAGATTTTTTCTAAAAACAAAGGATGTCTAATATGAAGCACGAGTGAAGGGAAACATCAGCAGGAGCACCTTCCTGTAGAGTACACCCTCGTATTCATCATACTCATTCAGTTCAAGGATTATTTTGTGTCAGAGGAAACAGCTGCATATGAATAAAAAGCTTGTTGCTGACTTATCATTTAAGGTCATATTTTAAGCAAATTGCTAGATTAAAAATGTAATTATTGTCTTAGAGACAGCAGTGTTAAAATACCAAGTCCATCTGATATTTCTGGCACTGTGCACTTGCAGATAGAGCACAGCTTGCGGAGTAACAATTTCCCCTTTAAATGGTACAGGAAAAGCTCCACCAATTCTTACATATCAGCAATGTCAGAGTCAGTTTAGGAGGTGGAGAACCACTGGCCTCTCTGAACACCCATTCGAAACAATAGTCCTTTTCCTCAACCGGCCCCACCTTGTTTTACTTTCTTGCCTCCTTAGATAACCACTTTTGACGTACCATGGCTGACGTATGTCTGACTCCACTGTCATAATAGAACTTTGTCATTGAGAAAATAAAATATTATGTCAGTCGATCTACTCGAAGCATGAACATTTTATACAAATCCTACAAAATATATTATGAAAATGTGACATTTGCATCTTCTAATTTTCTGCCTCATCATAGCCTCGTCAATTTGGAGTTTGTAGTGAAAGTCAAGTGAATCTTAATAAAACAAGCTTGAGGCACTTGATGCTGTGTACATACGTATGACTACCATTCTAGATGAACATTTAAATAAAGCAACTACTGCCCATGTGTAATGTTTATATTGTTTAATTTCAAAACATGTCCACATGTTTACATATCAACTATTGTATATACTGTATATGTATATAATTACAATTACTATTGTAATTGTACAAATTGAAATGTAAACAAAGCACAGTTGAGAAGAAATAAAACAAATCTACATTTTCTACATTACAGAATTCTGTACCAAGAAATGTGGCTGAATGCTATTTAATTGGCTTGACCTCCCTGGGAGAAGAAGTACACATCCGTTTTGTAAAACAGTATGACACAACATGACAAAAGCCCCATTGGGTTCAAACTGCCACGAAACCATGAAAACAAAGCACAAGTCATTAAAACAAATGACCTAAACAGATAAAGTCTATAAAAATCTAAATGGCCATTCCATTGTACACTCGCTTTAAATTCAACCTGTGGGTTTGCATTGTAATAGAAAAATGTTATTGCTTATTGAGTTGGAAATGGGTACAGGCATTGGAGTAACAGACTGAACTACTCAAGGTGGAGATGAGATATTTTAATGGGATCTGAGGGAGGGGCGCGGCTCTAACTAACCTGCCTGTGGTGATTGTTGACTCCAAGAGATAAGCCAAGGAGACATAATGTTTTTCTTCTTCTCCCCATGACCGCTGCATAATAGCCAATATTCACTTGGAAGCAATTCTGCTTCTGTGGCTTGACACTGAATATTGGAAAAGCAATGAAATAGAGGGTTTGCAAAATGCATCATAGAGGCCATTATGTGATCTATGTTGCAGATGCATAATCTTTTTTCTGAGATTCCACATTGTATATGTAACACTTTTTCAAACGGAGGCCTATGTGATTTCCTATAGATCACCAAAACAATACAGTATAGACCTACTGGTGCTTATATTTTTAAATGTCTAATATAAGAAACCAATTGAGTGTGATTTAAACCCCATCATGTTTTTTGATGATTTAAAATGACATATAAAACAATCAAGACAAATTAAATGCAAATATTTCAACAACTGCGTTTAACATCTTAAACACTGAAAGGTCAACATATCCAAAACTACTATGACACAATATGCTTTAATGAGTGCTGACCCAGATAAAAGTTTTATTTAGAACTATACCAGTTACATGCTTCCCTGCACTACCACATATTTTTCTTTTGAATTATAATATCCAATTAGACACATTGTTCCCATCCTTTACAAAGGAAGGAGTTTAGAGGGGGATGTTGGAGCGATGTCTTAACAGGCTTAGTGAACTAGCTGGAAATTTCTATTGCTTACTTTGGCAGAGGACCACTTCCTCTAGCAGTGTGTGTGCTGTGTCCCAGGTGTGCTGTTCTCGACCTCAGGGCTCTGTATTAAAACACATGCGGCAGACCGCATTGGGCAACGGTCACCAGCCACTTAAAACTTCACTCAGAATCTTTGCGTTTTCATTTTTCCTCTCATTGATTGGGTTGTGAGGGATGTTGTTTTCATCAAATAATCAGTTAGGAAAGGGGATATGAACATTGTGTTGATTTAAATCCATAAATTTTCCACTAACAGAATTGCGCTTTATGTTGTTATGTCTATATTACGTTATGTTACCCTCATATTTCATAATTTGTTATACATGACAACCCTGCACGGCTTTTCAAACAGTTGGGAAACAGCAAAAGCTTTTTTCGATTTTAGAAGTAAACAAATCTATTAAATACACCATTGTGATCTAAAGCATATATTTAATACAATATTGACAACTTGCTCTTAATTTTTTTCTTTATTCCCCTCGTTTTTGTGTCACATGCTCTCTTTTAGTCACTCAGCCACACCTAATTTATACCACCACATGGAGTTATTTTTATGTTGTATGTTTTGTGTGCCTAATGGATATATATATATATATATAATCACTTTAAAACCTCACGCTGTCACGATTCCGGCGTCTACCCGGAAGTTCAGGCCGTTAGCCGAGTTAGCTCTGGTCTCTCACTTACGAAGCCATTATGGCTTCGTCAAACATAGCGGTTTATATTCTTTAATTGTGACGGACCTCATGTTGTCGTGTGGGGAACCCCGATGCTTTATTCACCAGGACCAAACTCACAAAGCCAACATTTACCTGGATGGCTGGACTGTAACGGTGAAGCGGCCTTCTTCTTCGTGTTCATTGTGGCTTCGTCGGACACAGTCGTTTGTTTTCTTGTGACAGTGAAGAAATCAAAATAAATCAAACAAAGTCTGATTGTATTGTTTTATCGAGGAATTTCCATGGGTTCCCCGCTAGTATATATATATATATAAATATATATATCTCCCCACCTATATATATGAATAAGCTCACTTGAAAACCTCAAGCTGTCACGCTTTTTAACTCCACCCACTACCTGTCAATCAAGCACCCAACCAATCACCGTGCCCAACCAATCACGTCGCATCTGCCAGAAGGAATCACGTGAACAATATGGTGTAAGGCATCTGCTACGGCATACTCCAATAGCAGTTGTTTGACAAAGGATTATACTGTAGAACTGACAGGGAGTAGCAAACATCGAGAACAAAAAAGACTAATTAAAATGAATGTTTAATCAGTAAACCAAATACAAACAATGTGTATAACTGTCATTCATTTTGTCCTACCATATATGCTTCACCTTATTGACTGTGCTATAAGTATTCTACAGTATTCAGTATTCTAAATGCAGAAATCCTTTGTAGTGTGTAAAAACGGATCATTCAACCAAGGATTGCGTATGATTATTTGGGAGCAATGATGGAACACAATGCAACAAACACTGTGCCTCTGTTTATGGTTACCATTTCTGCCATGTACTGAGTAACTAATGACTCATCAATGTGGCTCAAGATGTGGCATACTTCAACAGCAAACGTAAACTTGTGAAATAATCAAACCTTTGGCTCATCATGGAACCGGCAGAGGTGTGTCTTTGGGTAGACCTACTTTGTTTTGATATCAAATTGTTGTTTGTCTCATCTTCCCTTAGGCGTGGTCAACTGCCAAAACATGGCACACATCTGTAATGTAAAACAAACCAAGGCTCTCCCCTTGGCGACCATTCTAGGAAACCCCCTCAAAACTTCCGTTCCTGTCACTTGCTGTGACGCGATGGCTCAAGGAGAAATGGCTAGCTGCCTGGGAACCACAAGTAAGAAAGATTTCCAGCTTATGAGTGCATTGGTTTGTGCATTAGACTGCAATAAAAAAGACGAAATGGGACTGCTTAAAGTTCTTATCTTGGGGTTTAAGATTTGCTGTTGGTCCAGCCAACAGGAAGGGAACGGTGACACAAATTCCCTGTTCATACTCCCATGATGACAGTCTCTGTGCTTGCCATTAGGTGAACACTGCCCATTTCCTTCCCCACAAAATTGGAAAAAAGGTTGTGCTATTTTTACTTCAAGACTGAGTAGAGCAGTGCACTAAAGGGGCTACTTCTTCCATTGACCCATAGTCATGAAAAAAGGAAGTGTGTGTAGTTGAGGACCACTTGAACACAGCTAATTAAGTGGTGTGTTTGCATGATGATCAGTAAACCAAGCCCTAAGAGTGTGTGTATGGCAGGAATGGGGGGACGGGAATGAGCATTCAGTGATAGAATGACTGAAAAAGTCCATAAAATATATATACTGTATATTAGGGCCGTCACTATAACGTGTTAATTAGATTAATTAATTACGCTGCAAATTAACGCGCTATAAAAATTAAAGCAATTAATCGCGAGTGGCAAGTCAATGCTCAAGCATTTTAAATTTGTCCCATTGAGTGACCCGTAGGCTGCAGTGACGTCACTTCGTACCTGCACCAATAGTCAAAAGCAGGATGACAGACGAAAGAGATGGACGCGACACAGGAGAGCGCGGCAAGCCCACTCGGACCCTTGGGTAGAATGTTTATTTCTAAAAAGAACAGAGACGGGACTATCAACAAAAATGCAGTGATTCTGCGCTGCCAATCTGCACTGTAGACGCCTCCGTCAGTCTGCCCCAGGGCAGCTGTGGCTACACACATAGCTTACCATCAACCAAGTATGAAAGAGGAGTGAATGAATAATGGATCCGACGTAAAGCGTCTTTGAGTGTCCAGAAAAGTGCTATATAAATCTAATCCATTATTATTATTATTGTAAAAGAGAATTTTCATATCACTGAAGCAGCTCCAGCCTAAAGTATCATTTAAATGCAAAACATGTCAAGGACAGAGTTGAACGTTAGCTTACCCTTAGGAAATCCCTGTTGGTTGATGTTGCCTTATTTAGAGGCATGTTGTACAATTCATTATGAATTGCTGTATTGAGTCAGCTTTAGTATTCATTTTGATTGAGAGTCTGCTTATGTGCCTATTTGAGACTCAGCCTTATTTTATTTCTGAATTTTATTTATTTTATTTAACTGTATTTGTTTTACATTTTTGAGAAATGCACCTGGCCCAATTGGTTTGCTGATGTGCTTGGCCTTTTTTATTTTGAATTTCATTTATAAAGCACACTTAACCAATAAAAATGTGGATTTCAAACCTTCTCTTCATGGTGTATTCTATTGATTAGTCATGCACTACAATTTTTTAATGTCCTAGAATTCAAATTCTTTATTTGGGGGCCTTTAGCAGGTATGAGATTAAAATGCAATTAATTACATTAATTAATTACAAATCCTGTAATTAATTAGATTAATTTTTTTAATTGCCTGACAGCATATACATACCGGTATATATAAACAGTAGTATATAATATAATATAATATAATATAATATAATATAATATAATATAATATAATATAATATAATATAATATAATATAATATAATATAATATAAATAATATATGCAATGTCTAGAAAAGTGTGACGTTTAATAGCTACAACTCATTTACGCAAATAAAGCTTTAGCATCAAGCTAAAAAAGATCGCATTAAAGGTGTGTTGGTTCATATTTATGGCATTATTAGACCCTCTGACAATATTTCATAATTTAGACACATTATTAATATTTTCATGACAGAAATTTCTAAAGTTACACTTTTTTTTTGTGATGTAATTATTTTTGACCCAACCCAAGGAGTCTTATATGGGGTACAGCAAAATGTTTGCGGCTATGTTGAGAAAAAAGACATTCTAGTTCGGTAATGATCAATTTATTTTCGGAATTGCTGCTCATCCTGTGTATGATCAAGGGGATACAGGAGTGGAGTATACTGTACCTTGGACAAAAAGCCAGCACACAGAAAGACAAACAACCATCCACACTCAACGACAAGCAATTTTGAGTACCTATGAGAACCTCTGGGGAGGGGGAACATGTTAACTCCCAGGTAAAATCTCAGATATATTTCAACCCAGAACCTTCTTTCCTCAAGGCAACAGCACTACTCATTATGCTGCCTATCTCCAGATCTCAGGAATTTATTTTATTTTAGTGTTTAAGTAATTAAAAAAATAGAAGTCTAGTGGTTGTGGACTGAAAACAAGATGTTTCATAAGTGTAGTTTTTACTTGAAACACCTGATGTTGAACTTTATTGTTGTACTGCAGCATCTGCTATCACTTATCTTGGACAGAGAGGTGAATAATGCAGCAGAACTGACAACTGTTTGCCAGTGAAATGGAATAAAGAATGGGAGAAAGCAAAGCTGGTAAACTCAGGAAAGATGTCTTTTCATTTTTGACTAGACCAGGAACTACTGAATCAGCAGGGAGGAATCAGCAAATCAGAATATAGTCTTGGAAGCAAAAAATTGAGTCTTGGAGGAGTTTGTTGAGGCCAAAAAAGAAATCCTGCAGTTGGTTCCAAAAGGTTCTGGCATACTTTCAGACTACTAAGGAAAGTCTGGCATTGCTTGACCCAGGTGGTTCTCAGAACAGTAGGAGCATTTCTGATTTTAACTAGGGAAAAAGACAGGCAGTAATTGCAGTAGTAGAAAACACTACGAAGAACTTCTCAATGTGACTTACTCAATTTCTGTCATTCGGACATAGGACTCCGGGGTAAGCAGTGACCTCTGCAGAGGAAGGTAGCAGGGCATAAATGCAAAAGGCACCTTTTGTGTCTGACTATTTAACAAAGGGTTGTGATATGCAGTATGGTTCGGTTATGTTTAATGTATAATATTTACTTAAATTTGGGAAGAGAAGGTTGACGTTTGGTTTTACACTGGACGGATGTAATGTCCCTGGATGATGGTCCAATTTGTGACTCTTCATTTAACCCTGGCTCCTGCTTCTCTTTAGTTGTTCTGTCTACTATGATTTGTTCCAATCATTTCATATTGCTGTGGATAGAGAGTATTCTGTCAAGGATGTGTTTTTGTCGGCAACATCACAAGGAAAATCCCAGTTTTTCGAGAATGTGAGGTACTACAAATGATGTCACATTTTATTGGAAAAATATACAAAAATGCTGTCGAAAAATTGAAGGTGGTTGCAGTGGAAAATGCTATCCTTGACATCATGAATACTTTCTGCAAACACACAAAAAATTTCAATCTAATTTTACCAGAAATCAGGATGTGGCAAAAATCCTGTGTGCTGGTGTTAACAGTGCAAAAGAGGTTGTCCCCTGATGAACAAACTTAATGTGACTTGACTGACAGTAAATGACCAATATCAGTTGTCAAACCCTTGACCTTTTAATGGCATAGCCTTTAAAAGTTTTGCCAAAAAATTACTTCCATACCTTCCCTTTCCTCAGAGGTCAGCCAACACTCAAAACAAGAGAGATTCAACTGGGAACATTCAAAGGAATCCACACTGTATCTTGGAAATCTGTCCCACAGTTCTAGCACATTGAGTTACTGGAAGACAGAGCATTTCCTCCAAAGAAGGTTCTCTTAATATCACTTACTTCCTTGACTCTCTTTTCATTTTTTTAGAACAAAGTGTCCAGTGCTATTACAACCAAGAGTTCAGAGACAGGCTTGGAAACAAAGAGAAAGTCAGGCAGGGAACTTTTCTCGCTAGATTAAGGTAACAAGGACTACTGGCTCAGTAGAAGAAAGCCCCTTCAGATTGAAGAATGATTATAGGCAAGACTGCCCTTACATTGTGATTAGTTAAAACACTCAGTAGTATTTCTTTCACTTCACTTCATTTCACTTCACTTCACTTCACTTAATAGTATACTTACTCAGGCTTGATGAGAAAAAGACTTGATCTCTATACTGATACTGATTGTACTTCTCAGACATACTGTATTTGATTCATAACACACAGCAAACAAGTAAATAGCGTCAGACTACTCAGTGGGAAAGGCACCATCACAAATAAAGTTGGTGTAAACTTGAATGTAAAAAAAATCTTGAACGTTTTTTGTCCTTTATTGTAAAAAGGCTTTATTTTCTGGATGACATTTGTACCATGGTGCACAATTTGATGACTCCTGACTTTGATAAAGACCACATTTGCTCTGATCATATTTTTCAGGTAATTCCATTGCTTAAAATTCATTTCACATGCAGAACAACATTAAACAATTGCGTACATGCAGTGCAAAATCGATGTTACTGTAGCTACAGTAGTGAGAAAATAGGAAAAATGGCGTGGACAACCCATGTATCCATACTGCCATGCTTAGTGGCAGAATGGATACATTCTGCCACTAAGCAACCTTAAAGCATAAGGTACTTTAAAATACATTGTACCTTAAATACAATGTCTTTTTTTGGGGGTGATCATTAAACAGATCATGACACAACTGTCTTGACTGTTATGAGGAGTTCAATTGTATTGTAATGTACTACACAGTATAAAGTATAATTTGGCCACTATACCAAATAATTCACTTCTGTGACTTCTATGGAGACCATTGAATCTGAAATGACAAATTACTTTTTTTTAAAAAAAAATTACTGTATGTGAAAAGAAGATAAAAACAGAAAAGCTGAATTCCTCTTGGCATCCTCCAAGATAACCAAAAGATTAACATTTTACAATCAATCCACACATTCCTTTCTATGCAGCTAAGGCCAATTTCCCCTTTTCTTGTGGTTTATTGCCATTCAGTATGTTTGTGAAACTTGAGCTCTGCTTCGTCTTTTATTTAGTACAGTTATTATTGATTTAGCCTATACTACCACTGTCCAAAGTAATTACACTTTATATTTCATAGTTTATCCAAGCCAGTTGATGGCAATTCACAGAATTTGCAGTTATTGAAATTTTGTTTGTAAAATGTGTTACTTTAAAAAAAAAAGAACTTGGTCCAAATTAGTGAGATCAAATTACAAAACGCTAATTTATCCCACGTGAACATTTTTCCCTAGTATTCGGTGTTTACTGATTAGTCAACAGAAGAAGGAAGGCTGAAAATCTATCCTGGTGTAAATCTCATACTCTTAGTCAACTGCTCCACAGCACTCTGACTGGTAAATTAAGTTCTGTGTCTGACCTATAATTCGCCTGGGCAGAACTCTGGCTCAGCTCAAGTCTGAATCCCACCACTTTCCGAGGTTTAACACCATAACATGCAACTTCAAATTTGTTCCATGAAAACAATAGACAGAAAACCTGTTTGGGTTTGATGAATGATGACTGAAAAACAAATATGGTGTGACCTGCCTAGCATAATGGAACAACAGTGATTGTTTGGATATAAAGGTAATTAAAGCGTGATATTGAGGCTGTGCCACATGTTATTTTCCATTTCTGCTGCAACATGCCAACTTCTATTCATAAGATATTATTCTTCGAGCGTCTCTTAATTCAGGGAGAGTCTTCAACAACTGAAATGAGAAATGGACGGCAACAAGTACATCCTTCTTTTCCGGTGTCTATCACTTTAAGGCATACAATAAATCCACCATTGATGGTATCATAAGTCAAGAAGCCTGGCAGAGGTGTTGTTTAACAATGAGTACCAAAGTCTGCTGAACAGCTGGCATGTCCTCATTTGTTGGCCTACACACTGAAGTTAGAGACTCAGTGAGTAGCTCTATCTTCCTTTAAAGAGTGTTTGTAAGTAATATCATTAGTTTAAATGACAGCAGGGAATTAGGTACAATGTGGCTAATTGCTCTAATTACCTGATTTGAAAAACGATTGTCTTAAAAGGACATGCCAGTATCTCACTGCGGAACAAGATGCAGCTGTCAACCACTGTAGCCACATAGGATAGGAGGAGGAGGTCTAATTACAGAGTAATTCACACAAATTAGTGTCTGTCAATGCACATGCAGCTGTAAGAGGGTAACTCGCATCTCAGCCCACTACATGATTGCTTATCCTGCTTACTACAATTATTGGAAAATAGGAAACAACAACACAGTATACATGGAAAATAAAGTTTGCACCATTAACCAACATATTACTTTCATGCAGCTGTTGTCTCCATATCAGTTAGATTTGTCAGTGCAGCTTATCAACATATTGGAAGTAAATATATCAGAAAAGTGTGTTACTACCAAGTCTCATGAGCCTCTCTTTCATTAGCAGGTGTTACACCTGCGGCCCAAAACACTTTTCTTATCACATTAAAAAAAAGTGAGACTGTGTGCTATTTTCTGCTGAAAGCTTGCAATGTTGCCTTTGGCTAAGTGAAATCAATGGATTTCAAAGGGGAGTTAGGGGCACGGGCCTGCCTTTAATTCCTTTTAGGATGTGACCTCAGACACCAAAATTTCTGAGCCACTTACCATGACGAAACTTCAGTAAGACCCTACTTTTAATGGTGAACACAGTTTTAGAGGAAAGCTAGTACCAATTCAATGAGATTTCCCTACAGACTTGTGAAATGATGACTCATTTAAAAATGGACGGCCTCTGTGTGATCAGTCATTCATTCATGTTTGTGTGGTGTGTGTGTATGTGTGTGTGTGTGTGTGTGTGTGTGTGTGTGTGTGTGTGTGTGTGTGTGTGTGTGTGTGTGTTTGTGTGTGTGTGTGTCACATCTATGCTTTTAATTACAAGAAATACAATGAGGACATTTAAGGTAGTCACACTTGTCACTTGTCTGAGTCATGAATGTGATCCAAGAACCTCATCAGGCCATAGAGTCTTAGAATATCTTCAGGATCTGCAGGCTTTAAAGGGCAGAGTAATTTCTTCCATATAAACCTCAAAGTAGGAAATTTCTCGTCAAGTTTACAATGCGCCTTCATTTAATTCTCAGGTACTGCTCGCTGTGGCTGCTGAAAACAACCAGGCTTTATAGCAGGTGGGATGGATTGTATGCGGATTTTAGATTTCATTAATCAAGAAAATCAAGGGTGGCAGTGGGGGTTTTTAGATATGTTTAATAAATTAAGCTTTTCTTTTACTGACGTAAATATTGATATTTTACCTTTATAAATGACCTTCTAGTATAAGTTGAATCTGGAAAAGTTCCTCTATACACATAGACTATATGTTATTTCTCATAAACAATTGTGATTCACACTCATAAAACACTTTATAAAGTCACCAACGTGATCATCTTCTTTAGCCTTATCAAATTCAACAGAGTCAACAGCCACCACCTCCACCACAATTTGCACCCCATGGAGGTATTTATCTGACTGGTGCATCATTAAGTAAATATAAATATCCATATTTTAACATACAGTATCTACTATGAATACTTTGACTTAACATTAAATTATTTACAGATATACAATTTTTGCTTTTGATATGAATGCCAGATATGGATATTGAGGATAAGTATAGCAACCAGATTCCTAATTTGGCAAGATGCAGGATTCAGCCACTATACTTGGCAGCATGTGGCTTCTACTTGCTTTCTGTTGTTATAAATGGTTCTTTATTTACTTTGCCAAAGATGTCTCCATGAACCCCTTTGTTTACAGGGATAATTGCCTTTAGTTATCCCATTTGTAATAGCATCTATAGGAAGTATTCTCAATCTGAAAGCACTGGGAGATTCCCTCACCTCATTACACATTTCCAGCCACCCTCAAAATAAACAACAGTTCTTTGCTCATTATTCGCATGACAAGACTCCTTGCTGGATTTTCCACTTTTGGTGCCTAAAAAAAACCCGCAACCCCTTCAATACTTCGAAAGATTGGGGGAGCATAGCTCTGGTGACATTTAAAGAGATTTTTTTACCCCCAAACACATGCGCACACACACACACAGACACACATGCACTCACACACATGCAAGCTGTTAAATGTTAGCATACTTTCCAAGCACCTTTGTGCAATGTTTGTCTCTTACTTGTTTATTATAGAACAAGCCGTTTAGTTCATTTAACAGGGGATTCCATTTTTCCCCTGCAAATGGTTTCTGTTTAACTGTTTTTGGACAGTTGTTGTAATACAGTCCAACAAGGGGTTTCCCATGCATGCAAAGAATTGAAATTTGTAACCAAATCATATTGCCCAGAATCCATTCAGTGTTTTCCTCTTATAGTTACCAGAAAATGCTCACCATACAGTGTTTAAGGAAACTCATCTGTGATTATTGTTAAGAAAAAAAAATCTGTAATCATGTTCAGGTCGACATGTTTATTTTCTGTTAGATAGCAATGTGCTGCTTTGCAGATAAAACAAGCTGATCGGTGGCACGTGGGATACCTTGTCATTCACATTTCTGTGACTTTGCAAAAGCAAGACAATGCAATGCAATAAATCTCATGATAGAAGGGTTATATTACAATGTACTGTGTTATACTGTGATACTGCAGACAAGGTTCATGCATTGTTTCATGAGTCTGTGGTCTTTGCGTTTATGGTAGTGATATGTGTTTAATTATCCTGACTCAGTTACATGGAATTACAAGAATGGAGTAGTTAAAAGAAGATTACAAAGCTTTTATTGACATGCTGAGATTTAAAGACAAACCGAATCACTGCTGCAAATGTTTGTATTTAGTAATTTAGTTTCAAATCAGGAATGTAACTTGATGCAATAGTTTTGAGAGTAAATACAGAAACAGAACATTTTTCACAAGTGCATCACAATTATCTTACACCCCTACAGATTAGCACCTTTAAAACTTTGCAGCCCACAAAGCAAATAAGTAATAGATTTCTATGTTACCCATCAGCAGTGCATAGTACATGTGTATAATACATAGAAAAACAACAAATTTTGTCAACATGAATATGTTCAAAATTTTCATTAGGACTTGATGCAGAGTTCATATGTGCAGCGCTTGAGAACTATCAGGCTTTTGGTTGCCATGTTCATTTTATCAGTTAGCTGCCTACCAGCTGTGGATGGCTATTTGTCTCTGTCCCTGTCATTAATGAGGAACAGTGGTATTAAGGAAATGGTGATTCATGCTTTTAATTAATGTCTTTTATGGAAGACTTCAGAAATGCAAGCTTCTTTGTTGGTTGCCAGCCATGGAAATAGTTGTATCCTTCTGCCACCTATGTGGTGAAGTTTGTCAGTGTCTGTGTCACTTTACGTACATTTTGTAAAAAAAAAAAAAGTTGAGGACATGGTTGCTATCTGGCTTGGAAAGTGTAATATAAAAGTGAGTCATTTTAACAACATAAAGAGTGGGCTTGTTGTGCAGGTTCCCTGTGTTAAGTAGCGACATCAAAGAAAATTCCCCTTGGTGTGAAGTCTGTAGTGCTTTTTAATTGAATCCAGTGCTTTCCTCCTAAACAACCCATCTGAGATTACAAGCAGGCTTAATGGAATCCCCCATTAGATTCCAAGGGAAAGAATTTCATGGGTCAAAATCTGTTTTTGATATGGGAAGACAAATAATCAGATCATTTAAGGGTAACCATAAAGTGTGTCAAAAAATTGAGCAAACGCATGGAAAAAGCTGATTGCTCTGAGACTGCATGATGTTTTGTTCCTTATTTGATTTAATGAAGGCAATTTATTAATTATTTAACAGACCATCAATGGTTAATTACTATATTTCCCCAAAATTTGAACTTTTTCAAAAATAATTAGGAATTAGTTAGGAGTTAGGAATTTTAAATAGGAATTTGAGCTTTAAACAATCAAACAAACAAACAAACAAACAAACAAACAAACAAACATATTAACAAACAGAAAGACAGAAAAAGCATATGAATCATTATAGGGCTTTGCCTCCTTTTGCAGACAGTTACAAAAACATTTTTTAAAAACCACACTCATTTCTTTCAAAGAAAATATTTTCCAGAATGGAAGTGGAATTTATCTCTGCAATTTTAATAATGATTGGATGTGCTTGCTTGGCAAACAAAAACATCTGTACATTATGTGGATATCTTCATTAGCAAACTGAGTCACTGAATAGAACTTATCACCATCAAACAAAAAAGAGCTCTTCCGATTAACTGTAAATTATTCAACAACAATTTGCAGCCAAACAATCTGATATTTCACATTAGCTGTCGATGAATGTAGATGTACATGGGAAATACAGTGAGAAAAAAAATCACTTTTCTCAGTGATCACGAGAGAGAAACCATAGCTTGGAGTGGATGAAAGTATGTTTTCAAGTTTAGCCTGATTTATTATTGAGATGCCTTTGAGCAGGGCATTGTTAACCACCTTAGTGGCTGCATCTCCACATCTGTCTGTGCATATTTCTCTTTCCAGCACAGTCCTAGATTTTACAGGATAAATGCAGCTTAAGTACATATTCATTGCAATATCAAGATAACAGGCTATTGCTGATGTTTTGTATTACTCAAGAAATCCCCAAGTGGGACTTAAAATGCATCCCTTCATCCCAGAAATACCTCTGAAACCATGAGTCGTTCATTTATATATTAAACAAAGCATTTTATTTCTTGTAAGGAGTATTTTAACCAACTTTTATTAAATAGATAAGTTATACCGCATTTCATTATGAATAAGCCTGCCCCAGTTTTTCCAGCAGTGAAAGAGACAAGCACACACCAAGCCATTAAGATTAATTTGCCAAAACATTTGAATGACAGCCAGGTTAATTTCCCCTCATGAAATGGTTCTCCCCATGGATTTGCCACTTTCATATCAGAACTATTTACCTATAAAACCCTGAGACTTCTCTGGTCATGCATTTAATAGTGAGCTGCTGGTGCGTTAATGCTCATAAGGCTTCTGTTTATGGTGGTGTTTCCCAGTGAGCTCGTCAAACTGCCAGGGCACTTGCTTTGCTTTGTTTTTGTTCTGCAGTTTGGGAACAACTGTGGCTGATTGGTGTTTCCACTACAGACTAACAATACCAAAGACCCCTTGATGATGAATCGTCCCTTTAAACCCCTCCTAGATGCTTCTCAAATTTTACAGAGAGTTTCCTCATTATTTGGGGCTTTACTTGTTTAGCATCGTTGCTGGCAATGTTCACCAAAGCGCAGAAATTAAAGTTCTATTACAAGTGTGGGAAAGTCGAACCCTTCAGACATGGGCTTCACTTCAACATTTGTGAGCAGAATAATGTCATGGTAGTGCATGTGTGAAATGAGTAATTCCAGTAAAGAAACAAAAAAAATGTAGCTCACAGGAGCACCACATGTTCCTTAATAATACCATGTAGTTGGAGGAAAATTGTTTTGCCTTTTGTTCAAATGAGCTTGATTTCTATGTCTGGTGAAGTTGATCAAGCACAGAAATTATCTTATTATTAATGTATGGATGTATGTAGTACTAGCACAGTCCACAGACACTTGGCTTGGGAACTGGAGGGTGGCAGGTTTGAGCCCAGTGTGGACCACAGTCTAGAGTGTGAAGTGGAGAGGTGTCAGCTCATCTCCTGGACACTGCTGAGTTGAGAAAGGCATTGAACCCCACAAGCTGTTCCTAAGGTGTTGCTACGTTGCCGCTCTCTCTCCATTGCTGCATGTCTACAGGCCCTTTGTGTGTGTGTGTGTGTGTGTGTGTGTGTGTGTGTGTGTGTGTGTGTGTGTGTGTGTGTGTGTGTGTGTGTGTGTGTGTGTGTGTGTGTGAGTGTGTGTGTGTGTGTGTGTGTGTGTGTGTGTGTGTGTGTGTGTGTGTGTGTGTGTGTGTGTGTGTGTGTGTGTGTGTGTGTGTTTGTGCGCACACACTTCTGGGCGATATATTCTCTGAGGAAACCCTCAAAAGAGGCTAATCTATCCATCTATCTGTCTTTCTGTCTAAAATTTATCTAGTTCATTGTCAGAGCTATTTTTGTGGTCAGTTGGTTTCGTTGGAGTCAGTTCAACTAAAGCGGTCTCCATTGTGGTTTAGGTCATTAGGCTTTTTGATCTCACCCTAAAATACAACTACACACTGTCCCCGAACATGTGCCATACTGAGAACTGGGACTTGCACAACAAACAGGTGATTAGGATCAGAGGGGAAACAAATGGCGGACCTGATTCGGAACCAGTACCACTGCCTCATGAGGAAGATTACTGGCAGGTGGGGCCAATTGAACAATGGCCCAGTGAGTCCAGGGTTTGAAGGGCAGATGATTGCTGACAGATGGGAGCCTCCAAATTCAACAACAAAGCAATCAGGTGGAAGAGGAGGACAACGGTGTGGGGGGTCAATGGAAGGAGGGTAGCAGCATTGCTACCAGGTGGAGGAAAGTCTGGCATTATGTCAGCCTGACTCAGCATACATATCCACATTTAAAGTGGCCTTAAGCTAGGCTGATGTAATGCTTCCCTGCCGATGTGGGGCAGTGTTATGTTTAGTTATTGGGGGTGTAAGGGTCACAAGGAGCAATCCAACTAGTTTTCTGTAGATTGACACCACCAAAATCTGCCCTCCTTAAAAGCTAAGTGTCCTATCAGGTGAAGTCATCCTTTCGTGCTCATCGTAGTGGTTCAATATGGGTCTCTGTACCCTGCCTTGCGGTAACTGCATGAAATCACAGTTGAAGATGCTTCACTTCTCTTCAAAGAGGCTTCTTTAGTTCTAACTGCCTGGTGCGAAAAAATATATTTAAATTTTTTCTGAGTTTGCTTTGAGGTCTCATTTTAACAGGTTACTCAAAAACACTATTATGGGTTGTTACAGCTGTTGAATTCACTGCAGTTATAATACCTGTACCTCCCAGCAGTCAGTGAAAGAGGGAAAATGACTTCTAACCTTAAACCGATTCAAACCCCCAAGGACTCAGGACTTTCTGTGATTTAATTGATATGAGAATAAAATAAAAAAATACAATTTGACTGTATTTACAGTAAGAGCACATACATAAGCCAGCCTTGTCATCATGACGTGAGAAGAACAACACCTCTTGCCACACACAATGCCGAGTCAACAATGACAACCTCAAGCTAATTCAGTATGAATTTCATCTCTAATAAAACATTTTCAAAGAGGAGCTGGTACACCTGGAATGTCTCCCAAGTGGAGGTAACACTGAGAGGCTCATCAGCATGTAGCCACATAATGATTTTAACACTGGGCTTTATTTCGGCTGTTACCATAGCAGAGTCTTCATCCATGCAGCTGACAATTACTTACAGACCAGACCAGAATAGGTGGAAAGACCAACAGAGAGAGGATTTTTATATATATCTATTATCTATAAAGCTATAAAGCTATATATATATATATATATATATATATATATATATATATATATATATATATATATATATATATATATATATAGAGAGAGAGAGAGAGAGAGAGAGAGAGAGAGAGAGAGAGAGAGAGAGAGAGAGAGAGAGAGAGAGAGAGTTTGATTTTTAAAATCACATTCATGAAGTCGGTAGTTACGTTAACAAATATCTAACCATTAACAACATCTAAGAGAGATTCACTAAAATGAACACGCACTTAAAAAAAATGTGGGTAAAATATGAGAGAGAGAGAGAGAGAGAGAGAGAGAGAGAGAGAGAGAGAGAGAGAGAGAGAGAGCGAGAGAGAGAAATAGAAATAGAGAACTTTACTGGTGGATATCTCCATTTTAAAGGGGCAGAAATGACTATTCTCTATTCAAATAGATTTTCTTTCACTTGCAAAATATTACATGGATCTTTGTCATTTAGCATCCATCAAGTTGCATTTTAAGCACAAAGAGCATCACCGTGATTTGAATCTAATTTTTATAGCAACTGGTGGTCGGTGTGACAGATCACACCAACAACACATGTTAAGTTTAGAGTTACGTTGACTTTACTCCAAAAAAAAGTGATATGTTTTGAAGCAAAGCCCTACATATCCTCTTGTGCCATCGCTTTCATTCATGGGAGAAAAAAAACCCAGAAGCTGTCAAAAACAATAATTTGAGACATTGACATGAAGTTATTTTTAGAACACGATTATGGTTATTACACATTTTCCATCAAGCAAAGGAACTAGGCACTTTGCACAATGTTTCTTTACGTAAAAATGTACCTACAATCCAGATACCTTGCACAGGACTCGATGGCCCCACTGTTCTGTAGCTGAGCAACATCCAAACACACAAAGCTTCATTTGTAAAGCAGACAGTCTGGTTACAGGATACCTTTCCACTTTAGTCATGGTGTGGGTTCCTGGTTTTCTTATCCACAGCAGCAGGTCAAAAATGGAAAATATGAATTAATTTGTTTGTGTTTTTCAGCTTTTCTGCATCCCAAAATAATTTTTTCGTACTGTATAGTTTTAGAACTTTAAAAACTTGTCACTTTTAAACAGTAAAACATATCCATATTTTGTTGAAATTTAATGCAGTATACAAGCAATGGTGTCCCGAACCTAGAAAAGGATTCACTCAATGTTCTGCTTCACAATTATATGAAATGAAGTGTTAAGTTTTTCTTTTAGCGGCTGTCAATTGTTTTTCTTTGATTTGTGTTTCTTTCAGGCCGCATACTTTGCTATCATGAGTGTGACTTCTCATTCTTTAGTAACTGTTTACTATACATCATGAGGATATATAGTGGACTGTTAATGGTTTTTAAAAAATATACAGTATATATATATATATATATATATATATATATATATATATATATATATATATATATATATATATATATATATATATATATATATATATATATACTGTATTAAATTTTTGAGTATTCGCTATGGACCCCAAGAAAGTGATGGAGAAAAGAGGAAAAGAAAAGACAAAGAAGAGTTTTTTTGTCCATACAAACAAAGCAAAGAGATAATAGTAAAGCATGACAACGGGATGTGTTTTGTTTATCTCGCCAAAGAATATGGCCCTAATGCATCTACAATCGGCACGTTATTAAAACAAAAGGAAGTTTAAGGACTTTAAGGCATTGCGTGGGTGGTTGGAGAAGTTCAAAAGGAGGACTGGAATTCACACTGTTGTTCAGCATCGTGAGATAGGAGCGCATGAACCAAAGAGAGCAAAGAACAATGGGGAAAAAAACCTATATATATATATATATATATATATATATATGAGTGTGTGTGTGTGTGTGTGTGTGTGTGTGTGTGTGTGTGTGTGTGTGTGTGTGTGTGTGTGTGTGTGTGTGTGCGTGTGTGTATGTGTATGTGTGTGTGCGCACATGCAGATACATTAATTGACATTAAACAACAGCTTTATTTAACTACTATTACAGGCAAGTTAAATATAACAGTTGAGACATTACAGATAGTTATTACAGCACATGTCAGGATGTTTGAAGCTTCTGCACATTACCCAACAGACTGTGCACTTACTGTGCCATTTGATCTTTTGAGAAAAGGAAACATTACCTCAGCCATTCACCAGAAATCATAGAGACTCTGCTCCATTGTTTACATTTGATTTTTCACTGAAATGGTGAAGAAAAGAGAGAGAGACATTGTGGTTGTAAAAATGTGAAAGGGGGCTAGATGAACTAATATTTCAGTAAATGTAAAATCAGCTGAGTTTATTTTAAAGCGGCCCTCTATTTTTATAGTAATTTGTGCTGCTCATTTCATAATGTTAGTCTTGGACCTGGCTTGGTGAGAGTGTGGAGCCGCATTAGATTAGCCATCTGCACAGTATAAACATGGACCTATTCTGTTTAGAAAAGTGTAGGGATGAGATTTTAGCACTGTTTCGTGCAGAATCAGTAATTATTTATGCATTATATTGACAGTATAAATGCAAGGCTATGATTGACTACAATTGAATCGTGTGCATACATCTATGTCCTGACCACTACAAACAATGTTATCATTCCCTCTGAGAGACGCTGAACCTGATGAGCAAATGGCAAGGGCGTTGTCCATTATAGAAAATCCCTGAGTTTTCTCAGAGCCCTCTGGGTTTGTAGAACGGCTTTTTAGGTGGTCCTGCGGAAAGTCAGGCAACAGAGGGCTCTCGGGGTCTGCACAGTGTTGAACTTTTTTCCCCCAGTGTAAAGGCTAAATGTTATTTTTCTCCTCTTTCTTCTCCATTTGCAGTATCCTTAATGAGACATTAGAAACCAGGAAGCCACAGTTGTAATTGTGTTGTGTGAAATCACTGGGCTTGACCTCCTGGTGCATGCCAATTCTACCTCGAAAATACATGTTTGTGATCAAATAATTGAGAAAGTTTTGATTCACTTTAAGACTAAGTGATTTATATTATGTTGCAATAGCAAATTGGAGTAGGTTGAGATTTATTTTATACTGTAATTACACCTGAAATAAAACTATGAGGCCAAAACAGAGGATGTCAAACAAGATGGGATGATTATCATTAAATGTAGCAGGAACTACATTACAGTCTCCTTTGTGTGCTCTCAAGTAACGTGAGATGAGAGAGCAGCCTGAAAAATCTCTTCATTTCCTCTTTTCTTCCTCTCACACATTACAAACTTTGAAGTCTGAGTCCCTCTTGCTGACACAACATCCTTTCTAGCCAGGAAAGGGAGGTTTGTCATTGTTTTTCAGATCACATGTAAAGTTCAATGTCTGAGACTCTTTATTCTAACCTATATTTTATACCTGTAATTAAGACAATATTTCTCTGTTAAAGTAGTTACACGTTCCTGAGACAGATTTGAATGGGATTTGGTGCAAGAAAAGCTACAAGATTTAATTCAATGTTATAATTTTAGTGAATTCATTACTCAAGATATTACAATTAAGAAAAAAGTTAGCATGTTAAAATGTGACTTTATGAGCGTGACTTGAAGGTTACTTTGGGAAATGTCGCAGGTGTTTATTTGTCATTGTCAAACTTATTTTTGTGAATCTGGTGACTACAAACCGTTAAGTAATGCATCAAAAGGTTCATTCAGTAATTAAAACAATTTCATTCTACGTCAAGGAATATCTTAAAATAAGCATTTTTTTCTGGTGATTTGTATTGAGTCAATATATTGAAGAACATACAGTTACCAGGAGAGTAAATGTGCTTTCCCTGCTCCCAATTTCATTACAGAAGAATCAGATTATTTAATTGTGCATTGTAAACAAATTACAGGCATTGTTACAGATTTGCCATGTCATGCTTCTCCTTGACTGCACTTTGCCCCTAAACAAGTTAAGTCATTGTATTCGTTTACGTCGATGGATCATCTTAATGCTGTGTTACTGCACTGCAACAGTGAGTCACTATTTTCTTCATGGGCTATGATTTGCTTTCACTTCTTCCATCAGCTCCCCGTGACCTCATTCTAACTTTGTAAAATGTTGTTCATAAATACTCTGAATGTTTCCAAAGCGGAAAGTGTTGAAATGAGCCCACTAGAGATTACTGTCCTTGATATCACACTGAGAAGACATCCAATCAAGGTTTGGCTTGTTAATGTGAAGAGAGGCAGTGCTTTGGGTTGCAAATAAAAACTTTTTCTTATTCATTTGTGGATACCAGTTAGCAACAGAGAGACAGTTGTCTTGGTTGGGTCTTTGTGTACTTATTTTATGCTTGTGCCAAGGTGATCTCAAGGAAAAAAACTGTGTATGATGTGACCACAAGGTTATATAATTAGACATTTTGGACCATATTTGATCCTAAATAATGGCTGGGAACAGATTAGGATGACCTAAACTTTTGGTTTACATAACTAATGTTAGTGATGATCAGGTAAACAGAATGGGGAGTTGACTGAAAGTGGCTTTCTTCTTTAGCTATTACATATTGCAACATTAAAAAAAAAGATTTTATTTTATTTTATTTTTTTATGTATTGGGGGCATGAGCGGTCAAGTACAGCTGTATACACATTTACATGCTCAAATTAATTAATTTCAAATTAAATTCTAATAAAAACTAATCTAATCAGCATGTTTGGGGCCGGCAGTGGATCAGTCCTCTAAGTCTGGGGCTGGGGAATGGAGGCTGGCTGGTTCAAGACCCATGTGGGCCAGAATTATGTTAGCCAGAGTCAGAGTTTGCCAGAGAAACTGCTAAGTCAATAGAAGGATGTTCCAATTGAGTGCAGGGTCACATGCATGACCTTCAGCCTGGAGACCTGGTTTTACATCCTATGAGTAATTAAATGTCACCAAACCAGACCTAACAGAGTACAGAACATTGTACAAACCTATCCAAAGTATCACTGCATGTTAACAACATATTGGAGAGGTTTCGTGGCCAGATCTGCACTTGTTGCATGGCACTGTCAACAGAAATCTGCCTCCAGTTTGAGAGGAGTAAAAATGCCATGAAGTGGATATTCATTGAAAGTATTGAATTTCAATTCTGCTTTTTTGCATTTTCCAAACTTTCAAGACTTTGTATAAAGGCTACCCAATAATTATATTGTATACATGTCCACTCACGGTTCCTTCTTTGTTACCATTTCCAGTTATTGTTGTCTATTTAGCTCTTTCCATGTATTGATACCCCATGGAAAGAGTTGCTACAAATTATTTTCCTGTTTTGTTGCATGTTTACTTTCTGACAATATGTAAAAGAGGATGAATGCTAAAACACCCAAAATGAATTACAATAGAGAGAGAACAGAGGTAGGAAAGTAGGCTGCTTGGAAACAGTAAACATGGACATTCAACCAAACATTGCATTTGTGTACTGTAATGACTGTTGCTAACCTCAAAATATAAATTGTTGTCAGTCAGCTGTCTGATAAACTGGGACAGCCATTACAGCTCCACCAGAGTCAGTGGGGCCATTCTTGTTTCCATCTGGTGCCCATGTGGAAATTAACTCAAGGCATGATTTTTGGCGCACACACCTTTGAGCTGGTGACAATCCAGCAAGTATAAACCATGCTGGCTTGAGACACTGACAGTTTTTCTTTAAATATGTTTCACCAAAGGGGCATGGTGGCTGCATGGGTAACACAGTTACCCATGAAAGAAGGTCCTGTATTTGGATCCACCAAATACATATTCGGATCTGGTGGTTTGCATGTTCTCCCTGTATCTGCATTTTTCCTTCTTTAGTTTCCTCTTGCCACCAAACAGCACTCAGTCAGTCAGTCATTTTCTTAACCCGCTTAATCCGCTCACGCAGGTCGCGGGGGAGCCGGTGCCTATCCCGGCAGTCTCAGGGCGTGAGGCGGGGCACAACGCCAGTGTACCGCGGAGCCACATAGAGACAAACAATCACTCACACACACATTAACTCCTACGGTCAATTTGGGACCGGCCAATCAACCTGAAGCGCATGCTTTTGGAGGTGGGAGGAAGCCAGAGAACCCGGAGAGAACCCACGCAGACACGGGGAGAGCACGCGAACTCCGCACAGAGCGGGACTCGAACCCGGACCCGCCGTGTTGTGAGGCGGCAGCGCTAACCACTGCGCCACCGTGCCGCCCCAAACAGCACTCAGTATAAGTGAAATGATGTGTAAGGTGTTCAAATTAATGCATGATTTGTGCACACTTTTTTAATTACTCTGGCAAGGTGATAGCTGACTAATCAATAACAACTAAACAAAAGCACTCTGAGCCCTGGATAATTTAGGATACGCATGCTACAGTGCCTTTATTTTGCTCAATACCTGCTCTCCAATCAGAGTTAGATGGTTTCTGCATGAATCTAGTCTCAAAATTTCGTGGGTTCTTTGCCATCACCAGTTGCCTTTTAGTAGCAGAAGTAACTCAGATCTCACACAACTTGAAGGGATTTGTGATTTTGATATGAGGGGAGGGGGATAAAATAGGATTACCCTATCACTGTCTGGGTTTTGGTGAAGATCTAAAAGACTTTGCTTCTATGTCTGACAGTAACTTATACGTGGACGAGCTGGAGGTATGCATCTCCAAAGCAAAAAAAATCATACAGGAGCATACAGGAGCATACTCCAACTAAAATGAACACCCATGTGAATTGGTTTCATTTTAGGCGTAACAGCCCAATGTCAAAATCGTGTTGGTTAGGAAATTAAGAGGACCTCTCTTTTAAAGCACTGGTGAAAAGGTGTCTTCTTTTCCTTTCGGCTTTTCCCTTCAGGGGTCGCCAAAGCAAATCAGTTGCCTCCATCTAACCCTGTCGTCTGCATCCTCTTCTCTCACACCAACTACCTTCATGTCCTCTTTCACTACATCCATAGACCTCCTCTTTGGTCGTCCTCTATGCCTCGTGCCTGGCAGTTCAAAACTCAGCATCCTTCTACCAATATATTCACTGACTTGTGCCCTCTTGCGGCTACATTACTGGTGAAAAGGTGTATAGTTAATTAACTATTCTAAATCTTCATTCATGTAGATTTTAATAATAGTTTTCTCCTCGTAACATAAATTTGGTTGTTGATTTAACCTTTTTGATGATCTGATGATTTTAGATGTCTTTGCCAATCTATGCAAGACTCTAGGTGTGTACACTGGGATCTGTTACGCACCACCTGTGAACCCCAGATGCACAAACAGAAACAGTTATGTGATATGCCACCTTTTTCCCCACAAGGCAGATTTATGCACATAAATCATTTCCTACACTGTGTTTTGGGGGATTTATAGCAATAACAGGCCATCTCTGCCATTCCCATCCTGTTCCCTCCCTGGGAAAAACCTCACAGGTCTTAACTTTTGGTCACATCGGGTTTTCAGTTGCAATGTTACCTTTTTCTAACCTCCCAGCCCTAAACCTAATCATGTGTGTCCATGGAGTTACCTGCCCAATGCAATCGCAAAGAACTTTTAAACAGTGGCAGGTCAGTGCTAACAATGTTTTGGAACATGTCCACATGACCCCTTTCCCCTGTTTGATCATGTTGGTTTTACTGGGAGTGTCCACTAATAAAACAAAGAAACTGCTTTGACGATAATATCACCACTGTCATGTTTAATAGATGTCCTGTTGTGTGTGTGTGTGTGTGTGTGTGTGTGTGTGTGTGTGTGTGTGTGTGTGTGTGTGTGTGTGTGTGTGTGTGTGTGTGTGTGTGTGTGTGTGTGTGTGTGTGTGTGTGTGTGTGTGTGTGTGTGTGTGTGTGTCATTTGCAGCTGTGATATTACAAAATATTACAAGATATTTTGTTAATGTCTAATATTACATGTCTGGTGTGTCCTCCCAAGAACTAGAAAGATTTTGTCATTTGCTTTGAGATTTGACTCCAGATTGAAATGAGAGAATTTGTTTTGCTCAAAATTGATAGATTTAAAGTATTGTGTGAAGTTTAATAACACAAACTGCAATCAGAAAATAACTCTGTCAAAAGTAATTTGTTGCTCGAAATTTTAGGAAACAGTTTAAAATTTCCTTTACACTAGGTGCTGATAGGGCAGTGGTGCAGGAGATCTAGGTCCCCTTGATGACCACAAAAAGCCCCTACCACATGCCATCCTTCTATTCTTTCTCCTTAATTCCTTGCATGATCTCTTGGCTGTCCTATCTAATAAAGACAAAACTGCTCCCCCAAAAAACTGCTGAATACACAACCAATGACAGCATGCTTGGTCATGGTTGCGATAAATTCAGGTGCACATCGTTTCAGAGTTAAACACTGCCAGGCTCAGAGACTTGAAGCTTTAGAAAGTCAGCCATACATTTATGTAATTACTTCAAGCACCTGATATTTAAAAGAGAGCAGTGTCAAGTTATAAACAATCAGCTTTTTAACATATTGTACTGCATGCATACTTTATCATGAGTTATGGATTGAATCTATTTTCAAGAGATGCTAGAATATATAAAATCTGGTAGAGATTTCTATTACATTCACAGGTTACAAGTAACAGGCACATGGATTTAATGAACCAGTCATTGTGACGCAGTTTAGCTGATGACAGCAGTCTGCCCAGACGGTAATCAACTGTGTTGTATATTTCACCTTATTTAAGATGTCAAACTCAGATTTGTTCCTGACAGCAGAATTTCCCTGAGGACATTGAACAGTGACTGTGCAAATCTTGCAGCTCTTTAACTTTCTTATTGATAAATTAACAACGCATCACCCTGCTGGATCCCACTGCAAAGCAGACATTCAGTTGAATTTGCAAATGCCACTACCCTAATGCCACTATTCCAATACACTCTCAGTTCACTAAGTTGCAGCACCTTTCTAGATCATGTGTTTAAATTCAAGAACCAAATACAGACTGTTTTAGCGTGGCGGACAACATTCTCTATTTGAAAGATACTCTATTTGTTGAGTCATAAGTGGTGAGATACAATGAAATCCAATTGTTACATTTGTTAAAATGAGTTGCTTCCTTTAAGCTTTTTATTGCTTCGCTGAGTTGTTGAACATCAACTGAACTGTGGGAGTCAGCTCAGATTTGATGTCGGCATTTTTAATAAAATCAGTCAATTTGTCTCATATACTTTCTGATTCCTCAAACACTTGAAGTGGACGTGTGGAGAGCAAATGTGAATTTCTACTCAATAGGCCACACTACTGCCTGACAAGGGGAAGGCACAGTTGTCTAAGTGATAAATGTGGTGAGGAGTAATAGGGGATAACATCATCCCCATGCTGAGAAGCCCATCAAGGTTCACTCCTCTTTATGACCATCATAATTACACGCTGTATACTCAGTTCCAATGAAGCACCTACATAACAGGCCTCATGGAGCAATGCAAGTTTAATATCATATGGCATTTTCCCCCTTTAATTTTCCTTAGGAAGGTTTTTGCTGAGCATATACATAGGTGTTCTCTGCCCCTCCCTGTTTAATGTGATACGTAACCAGTGTGGGGATTCTGACTTGTCACAGTTCTAGTTCTTTGTACCCTTAAATCAGCAGCACCACCTTTGCTTCCTCAAAATACCATATTACTGTTTTTACAATGACAAAGCTACAACATAAGTTTTTCAAGGGGACCCGCCTCCACAGCATTATCTGCTTCCTGTAGTCACTGTACTTTTGCACAAGGTGTTTCCAGGAGTTAAAGTACAGATATACAATGGAATTATATATCTATATATATCTGATTCAATTTGGGTGAGAATAGAAATGGTTCATAGTGTACCTTGAAAAAGTTTTGGCACATCAAGAAACATCAAACAAAGACAATGAGACAATGATACAAATGTTTGCACTTGCTTTAAACCTTCACTGTCATACGAAGATATGCTTGAGTAGACAAGAATTAGTGAGAATCAACGACTATACTTATAAAGCACAAGCACTTTACTATCGTATTTAAGAGAAGTCTTTTATAAGCCTCAATATTGAAACTATTTATTGGCATGTCTAAGTTACTGATGCTTCCTGGATGGATGAAATATCGGTTTGACTGAAAAGTTTTTGTCTGCTACAAATTGTAATTACCTTAAGAGATATGTGTTACTGTTAAGTCAAGGCAAATGTGTATATTAAAAGCTTACAGTGAAGTTTTAAAATACATTATGCATTTCTCATACTACTGATGGAAGGTTTAAAACAAATCTGGGATCGATAAGTAATTACCCTCAATGACAATTACATTTTACTCGGTATTAGATTGTCTGTTTGATATTTAATAGTATTACCTAAAAAGCTCTCCACTGATTTCAGTGGATTCTGGTGGAAGTGTGAGGCATGGGCCAAGAATGAAGCCATTAAAATTTGGATTGGATTCAGACAAAGGGGTCAATCCAAGAATTGTTTATATCTTTTCTTAACATTTATATTCATTTTTTCAAATTATCCAGAAACTACAGAACAAATTGCCACAAAACTTTCCATTAAATGTGAAGGGTGGGTTCTAAGACAGTTCATTCTACATTTATTGAATCAATAATTTTTGCACTTGTGCCTCTGTTACATTAGTCTTTTTTAGAGGAGGGATGAAGTGACAGAGGAAGTGATCAAGTAACGAAATCTGCTGCTGATAAATTCTCAGTAGTGCAGCAGTTCTCAAAATACTATCCATTTATTAAAATGCTTCTAAATCTACACGCTTTCGGTGCCAGCAACTGTTTTTGTGCTGTCGTAGTTGCAAATGATGATATGAATATGATTCTTTTTTCTGACATCATGAGCTATAGCACCAGCTCTTTTAAATGTCATTGAAACCTTTTTATAGAATATCCATTAAGCCAAACTACTTGAGGAAATTTTTCACTTGCATTGTTTTGATCACATTGCCAAGGCCTGGCTGTCCTCAGTGAAATAGATTAGACATTGCCGTGCCCTTCGGAAGTGAAGAGCCATCGTCAAAGTAGTTGGAGAGGTATTTTGGTTCGCCTCTCAATGACATCATCGAGGAGTGCACACTCGTTAGCAAGAGGGAGGGAGAGCAATTAGCGAGAGCAATTAACCTTTAAAAGGCTGCCGATCTGGAATGAGCGAGGATGAATAATAGTCAAGTCCCCAATATAAATCCAAGGCATTGCCATCCAGAGACCCCCCAGGAGACTCTTGAGGTAAATGGCTGCAAGGGCACCACTGAGCATTGTGTTGAGTCAGGGATAGGAGAGCCTGCAAACTCATACATACCTTGATATTAAAACGTGTCAGATGAACCTCCTACCTTTTTCACCAATGCAAGAGAGATTTGCATATGACTTAGAAAAGGTGCTAACCCTGGATAACATGCATCACTCGCACAATGCCTTACATTGACAAAAGGGAAGACATTGCAGTGTCGTCATCTGGCTTGTGTGTTTGTAGGTGATAAGGGTCAGTGTGCATTTAAGGTCATTGTTGTCCTGGCATTAACCTCCCACAATTACATGAGCTACTGCCACCCACCAGGTTGATTGTAAAAGGAAAAACGATGGCTGCATTTGTATCTGAGATTTGTGTGTGATGCCTAAATCTGCAAGGAAATGGTGGTGCATATTGGCTGAGAGTTTTATATTTATCTTTAAAGTGTAGTTTTCAACCTACAGTACAGGTATGTAAAGATGCTGTTAAATAATATTTAACATTAAGTATAATTTTTTTTTCGATAATCCTTGACTGATAATCATAAGATCACTTTTCCTGAATGAAGTCCACTATAAGAGAAGCATTTTTCTTCATGCTAAAAACATTCCAGTGTTTGAAAATCAAACCCATCTAGTACCTGAAAATATGTTTACATTTCATTTAAAAGATTGGAATTATTTATCATCTTTGCTTTAAGTATGCAGTAGTGTCTATAAAGTAGAAATAACTGAAAACGGTAGGTACCATTTAAATTAATTTAGTGCACTGAAATAATTGCTGCAGACCAATCACATTGCTGCGTTCTGAGGAGGTGACAAGGGAAAAAAAAACACCTCTAATTACAACAACTGATTAATGCTGATGGATTTTGTCTACATGCATTATTTTCCATATAGTCAATCTTTTGTTCTGTTGCTTGTAATAACTGAGCCACATGAAACACGCTAAAGAGCTCCGATTCAACACTGGCTTCACCCCAAATATCTTCAAAAAGGTAGCACATGAAACACCCCAAGTGGAATTTCACACGTTTGTAACTGGACAAAGTTTAACAGTGTGTTGACTGGAGCCTGGAGTGTGCCCTCAAATGTCACACTGGACTGAATTTTGCACTGTCAGGGCATAAACAGTGTGACTTTTAACAGTTGCGCTGCTGCTGCCAAGCTCTTAGTTCGGTTTAATGATGTTTGGATGGAGTGACTGTGTTTTTGCGAGGAGCAGAGGTGTGAATTACTGACTGAAGTATCCATTTGCTGACCTATGATGGTAATGCTCAAAGCTTATGGACATGCGTAAATAAAAGGGTTTGTTCTTACACACCGTGGACATTGAATTTGATTTTAATGCTTTTAACTAAAGATAGTAGCAATACAATCAAGAACAAAATGGAAAAACAAAACAATTAAAAGCATCTATAATAAATTTGTACTTCTTACAGCCCTGGAATTTTGCTGCAATGAGTAAAAGTTTTGTACTGCATGAGTGTGTGCTATCTTTATGATTTCTGTGTGTGTAAGTCTCTTGGTTTTTTTTTTTTGTAACCCAAACTAGATTTTTTTCATCCCTTCGTCAACTTTACGCGCTCCTCATCAGCCATGAATTGCCAGCTCAGCCAACAGAGATTGGTGATAAGGCACGTACTATAATCTCATCAAAGATAGTCTAATCTCGTTTGCAGCGTTGAAGCAAAAATTACAGACATTATCAAAACTCTGGGATTTCCTGCCAGCTTGTGTGAAATCATGGTAAAGTGTATCCCTACAGAAACAAATAGAAATGGAGACTAATAAATTCCAGTGGCCATACAAACACACACACACACACACACACACACACACACACACACACACACACACACACACACACACACACACACACACACACACACACACACACACACACACACACACACACACACACACACACACACACACACACACTCTTCTTCTCCTTTCAGCTTTTCCCTTCAGGGGTCGCCACAGTGAATCAGTTGCCTCCATCTAACCCTGTCTTCTGCATCCTCTTCTCTCACACCAACTACCTTCATGTCCTTTTTCACTACATCCACAGACCTCCTCTTTGGTCTTCCTCTAGGCCTCCTGCTTGGCAGTTCAAAACTCTGCATTCTTCTACCAATATATTCACTGTCTCTATCTCTACACTCTTGCCTACCACTACTTTGCAGTTACTGATCTCCTTCAAATTACACCGTCTACACAAGATGTAGTCTACAATGTAGCCACAAGAGTAAACACAAGCCAGTGTCTTAGGCCTCGTCCACACGATGACGGATTTTTTTTTAAAAAGGAACTTTTTAAAAACGCATTGAAAACGATTTGCGTCCACACGACAGCGTTTTTAAAATAATCTCCGTCCACACGTAAAAGCACCAGTGCGTTTTCGAAGACACCTATAAGCGTGCCAACCATGTGGTGGCAGTATTGAGTCAAATTTAATCCAATAGGAATCTTCCGTGTTTTGTTGTCACAACACACATAAATATGACGTCACAGCGGTTTTCGTTGCAGGCAAGACGTCAGCGTTTTAAAAAGTCGCGGATACACCATCCACACGACAACGCAGACCCAGCATTTTTAAATAAATCCACCTCGGCCAGCGTTTTTAAAAAGTTGCGTTTTCTTTCCGGATATCTGCGTTGTCGTGTGGACGGAAAGCGTAAACGCAACAAAACAGTTGCGTTTTTAAAATATCCGTTATCGTGTGGACGGGGCCTTATTGTGCCGGTCCCAAGCCTGGATAAATACAGGAGGTTGCGTCAGGAAGGGCATCCGGTGTAAAACTTTTGCCAAATCAAACATGCGAATCAAACCTATGACTTCCATACCGGATCGGTCAAGGCCTGGGTTAACAACAACCACCATAGGTGCTGTTTACCTACAGTGTGCCAGGGGAAATTGGACTACTGTTCGTCGAAGAAATAGAGGAGGAAAGTGTGATCATAGGAAGAGAGAAAAGAGGAACGCCAAGAGTATAGGACTGACAGTAAGGACGTTGAATGTTGGAACTATGACAGGAAAACGTAGAGAGTTGGTTGACATGATGCAGACAAGGAAGGAAGACATACTGTGTATCCAGGAGACCAGGTAGAAAGGTAGCAAGGCTAACTAGAAGTTTAGGAGCAGGGTTCAAGCTGTTCTATCATGTTGTAGATAGGAAGAGAAATGGAGTTGGAGTTTTCTTGAAGGAGGAGTTTGTCAGGAATGTCCTGGAGGTCAAAAGAGTGTCAGATAGAGTGATGAGTCTGAAGCTAGAAATCGAAGGTGTGATGTTCAACATTGTTAGCGGGTATGCTCCACAGGTACGATGTGAGCTGGAGGAGAAGGAGGAATTCTGGTTGGACTTTGATGAAGTGATGCAGAGCATACCTAGAAGTGAGAGAGTTGCCATTGGTGTCGACTTCAATGGAGTATCCTCTATAGCCGTTTCCATCCTTTTTGCAAAGTCAACCACCATCTTTCCTTGTGCATTCCTCTCCTGGATACCAAACCTGCACATCACCTCCTCATCACCTCTGTTTCCTGCACCAACATGTCCATTGAAGTCTGCACCAATGACAACTCCAGAACATTCCTAACAAACTCCTCCTTCTAGATAACTCCTACTCCATTTCTCTTCCTATCTACACCATGATAGAACAACTTGAACCCTGCTCCTAAACTTCTAGCCTTGCTATCTTTCCACCTGGTCTCCTGGACACACAGTATGTCTACCTTCCTCCTCTGCATCATGTCAATCAACTCTCTACCTTTTCCTGTCATAGTTCCAACATTCAACGTCCCTACTCTCAGTCCTATACTCTTGGCGTTCCTCTTCTCCCTCTTACTATGAACACACTTTCTTCCTCTCCTTCTTTGACCAACAGTCGTCTAATTTCCACCGGCACCCTGTAGGTAAACAGCACCAATGGTGGCCTCGACCGATCCGGTATGGAAGTCATAGATTTGTTTTGCATCTATGATTTGGTAAAAGTTTTACGCCAGATGCCCTTCCTGACACAACCCTCTGTATTTAACCAGGCTTAAGACCAGCACAATAAGACATTAGCTTGTGCCCTCTTGCGGCTACATTACACACACACGCATTCACGCACGCACGCACACACAAACACACACACACACACACACACACACACACACACACACACACACACACTGTAATATTATTGCAAACAATGGAGGGATTTATTAATAAAATTCCTAAGCTGAACATGTGGGCTGAGAAAATATATAAATGCATGAGGTGAGGGTAGTTAGAACTGCAGTTGCCCAAATTTGTGTATGATTTGAAGGGGCTCATGTTTTCAAGTCTGCTTCTAACAGATGCAAGCCATTATGGCACAATTGGCACACTGATTACTCCTCAGCTCACACAAACAGGCACACACACGCAAACACACACACATACACACGCACACGCACACACACACACACACACACACACACACACACACACACACACACACACACACACACACACACACACACACACACACACACACATAAAGCAAACTGCTTTGTCAGGGTCAGTTGAGACACTCACCACAGATTCATTGATACACGTACACTGGAAGCAAGGATTTCTGTACGGTTAGAGGACTTAGCGTGTGACCGCAGGACAGCCTCTTTGAAATCCATATGACCAATGACGGGTTAAACAAGTGATTGAAGTCATGGTAATGGTATATTGCAGCAGATGATCTCATGTTTAGTCCACCAGAAAATATTTTACTAAATAACTCCTCAGGTAGATTGTGATCCAAGCGCATCTTTTCTATAGAGCAACATGATAAATCCCCCCGTGGTGTCCTGACATTGGTGGGGGTGGCTTATAGCTCTGTTGTGACATGAAACAGCGAAGTCAGTGAAGCATTCCATAAATACAGGTAAGGAAAAAAAATCATAGTTAAAAAGAAAAATAATGATGATAAATGTTGTTGTACTGCTGTGCTTTTGTATAGAGAAAATGTGATCAATAGATGAGAACAGCTGATGTCCCAACTGACAGCTGAATACTATGACAGCAGGACATTAAGACTGAATATGTGCATGAAGTGTAAATGATCCAGTGTTATAAGAACAAGCTGTGGCCTGAGTCTTTAAAGTGAAAGCTTGACAAAGCTGTATCTATATCTATAGCTTCATTTTCAACCAGTGTTTCCTTTGCCCCTTCATAGTTTTACACTATACTGTTTAGAGGTCACAGTCATTCCACTTTACTACTCCAGAGTGTGTATGAATCAAAATAAAATTGCAGCCTTTGTGATTCAGACCTCTCATTTGTGCAAACTGAGGGTGGCCGTAGAGGTGCAGAGCAGTTAAGGATTGTTATAACAGTTGAACTCTTCACTGCGTACTAAGATACACAGACAGACACACACACACACACACACACACACACACACACACACACACACACACACACACACACACACACACACACACACACACACACACACACACACACACACACAGTGAATAATGATGAAAAAAAACCCATCTTTGGTGGTGGTAATAATTGCAATAACATTAGATAATATTCCAATATGTTGTGTAACCTCTAACAAGTTTCTCCTATATCCTAAACTTCATCGCACACAACTGTACATAGTTAAATACCTGCTGCAGTCCATGTTCATACTGTGAAAAGATGAACTGTGTGAGCAGTTGAACTACAGTGCTTTTTAATTTAATTTAATTTAATTTAATTTAATCAAGTCATTATTAGCATCTGGATTTAATGACTCCCTTTTTAGAGAATGAAATATGTTATGATAATAATGTGATGTCATTTGAATGTGCTGTAGTCCAAAGAGTTTTTTACTCTGTGGTAAGATTAAGACGGATAAAACAAGATTTTAATGAATATGAGTATTTAACAAATCAAGTTTAATTGCCACATAATGCACAGACAATGATATATAGCAAGGTTAAATGTATCAAATAAAATGATAAATGAAATAAATTCAAATGACAAATTGAATGTAACAGCACTAAAAATGTCAAAATGAACGGTGGAATATTGAATCATATAGTTCAGAAATATTGTTGTTTGTGCCCAAGTTTTGATGTTTTCTCATCAATATTTCCTGCATAAAAACATAATATCTTGTGGGGAAAATATAACAAACAAATATTAGCAAAAGCTTCTGCCAGAATTGTCAATTTACATGGAGCCTATTAGGTTTGACTTTTAAGCAAGCAGCATGAGTTAGAAATGAAACCTTTGAATTTAACAAATGAGAGGAAACTTTACTCTCTATTGCTTCACCGCAAGCATGTTGTTTAATATACCAGATGGCTTATATTTACAGCATTAGAACAGCTCTGATAGCTTCAGGTAAACTGCCAGTCTTGGAAAAGTATATGAAATTGACCTTTAAACATCTCTAAGTATTTGGATGGATGTCATTGTATTTACTCATATGGTGATCCCCGGCCATCTGGCAACAGAATGAACTAAATCACTCCATAATCTGCAGTTCAAACAGTGTTTACCTCAAGTGTCACAGTAGCATCTTTTAGGAAAAATGTTTTTGTTAAAACAACATCTTTAACATTTCCCATGAGACTGATGTGATTTTCTGTCTTACTTTAACAATTGCCATGACATAAGTTCAAATTCAATATAAAGTACGTTTTTCCTGTTTGAATGTATGTAATTGAATGTACTCGAAGGGCATATTTAAAATTACAGCTATTCTCTCCAGCTTTAAAATGGACATCATCTGATCAAATATTTACATCATTGTTATACACTGTATTAGATTTTCCTGTCGTTATCTTTGTTTCAGTTTCTGACTGCTGCAAGGATAAATAGATTCAAAAGTTCTTCAGGGCTGTAACCTCAAGTAGTTTCCTGTGAAAATCTGATGCTAATTGGTCTTTGACTTCAACTACTATCACTTTACTGATCCTTAATATGAGAAGTTTATTATAGCTCCCTGTGAACACTCAAGAAGCCTGGGTGTTCTTCGAGTCTGAAAGTGATCAAAGGTTTTGTGACTTGTATGATGTGTTGCACAAGCAGCAGGACAGTGTATGTCCTTGGTAGCTCACCCACTGGTGATCAAGGGTGAAATCACTCCAATCTTTGAAGGTGATTGTGGAAAAAGATGAAGAGGGAATAAAAGAGGTGCACAGGGACCCAGCTAGCAAGAGTACACCCGTGACCCTTGGCTGAGCTCTACTACCAACAACTCGCACCAGCGGAAAAGGGGAAAGGAGGGTGGGAGAGCACTCACAAAAAACTGCAGTAACACTGGAGAGACAGAGAGTGAAAGGGAGTGGGGAGCCACAGGCAGGGGTAAATAGAAACAGCGGGGAAGGGTGGAAATACAGCGAGCCAGACGGAGCTCGCAAGCACAATTAAAGGTTCAGATTTACCAAAACATGACTTAAGCAATTAACTGTGAATAGCCCAGTCAAGGTCATCAGCAATGAGCTAAGAAGTGGTTCCTGAAGGCAAAGCCACTGCAAATGAATTTAAGCCACTGCATCCGATTGTACAAAAATATACATCTTATTACACGTTTCAGGTGCCTCTCTAAAAAATTGTTGGATCTTTGGTAAAAGCCCTGTGAGAGTATTCTGAAAGAAGTATGGAAAGTATTAGATCATGGCCCAGTGTCCCTGTCTTTCCTCTCAATGGCAAAATGAATGAATTTTCCTTCAGTCCCCGAAAGTCCCTGAGAATTGGTTGTCTGCAACGAGCTCTGAGTAGGTCGTTGCAGTATTTTGATGACTTTAAATTGCCTTTACCTTGTTTACTTCATTCAATTCTGCTTTTTCCTTCTGAAATGAGTGACTGTCATAACCTAGGTAATTTGGACATGATGCACAATGTACCAGATTTGTCATGCTTGCTCCAACCAGACATACTAAGTCATGATTGTATGATGCAAGGAGATTAAAGATTTCTTTCCAAACGTTTTCAATTAAAAATTATTTCAATGTAGTTTCAGAATAAATTTAGCTATTTGTTTGATACCAAAAAGTTACATTACCAACAAATAATCTTATAATGTAAGTTGTGGTTTATCAATCAAATGGTGACTTACGTGATGACAAATAATTACAGAAAATCACTGTTATATTGTACCATATTTTCAGAGTTACAGATTTTTTAGGATCCCTCCAGAAGAGCTAGAGGAGGAGTCTGGGAAGAATGGAGTGGGCATCCCTGCTCAGATTGTTGCCTCTGGGATCTGGTTCTGAATACACGTTTGAAGACGGTTGGATGGATGAATGGATGGATTAATGGATGGATGGATGGATGGATGGATGGCTTATTGATAATATTTTGCCAAGAACAACCATAGTTTGGTGGTCAAATACAAATATTGGTTCGGGGAGTTTTAGAAGGGGTTCCCCTGGCATATATTTGCCCTGTAAATCATCATCAGCGGGCATCTCACCATTGCTGGAAAAAAGATGTTCATTGGAAGAGCACAGATTTTTTGTGATGAAGTTGAAAGTTTTCAGGATGAAGCACTAGTTCTAGTTGTGAGAAAGAGAGAAGTTACACATTACAATTCTCAGAAATCTGTATTACTCACAACTCAGAATCATGATTAAAAGAAAATTCTGAATCTCTGTACAGTATATCTACAGGTAGTGCAGTTGGCCACCCCAGGTAACTCAGAAGATATGAAGCTTCATTAGTAGAAAACATTTATTCACCAACAGGTGGTCATGTTCTTGCAGATGTACAGCTGGGCTCTATTATGGTAAGATGGTTCAGTAAATCTGTTAACACGTCATTAAAGCACTGCGACATTCCCACCTACCGCCCTCTCTCACAACTTACATCTTTCCATGTTAAAACCTGCCCTTAAAGGCGTCAGAAGTCTGAATTGTTTCCTTGTTGCTAAAAATACCCAAAGACTTGGCTCAAATGTCCAGTAAACTGTCATTATAAAGCTACTGTGAGGTGTGGTAAATACTCATACGCAATAGATATGCCTGAATCCGAATTGGGTTGTTCGTCCTTTTTGTCGATGGGAAAGTATTTTCATAACTGAGGTCAGTTTTACTGCAGCATTTCAAAATACTACAAATGTATCAAACAAAAATACACCTTAAACATAAGTTAGGTAAAATAAAACATCAAATAACTGTTTTCAATTTCAAGAACTGAAATTTAGAACAGCGACCAGCGGCATCACTAAACAGTCATGTTAAAATAGTTTAATAGACTTACGTTAAATATCCAAGTAGACACACAAGAGCTGAGTAAATTGTTTCACATTATACCGGGTTCATGTAATTCAGTTCATATGCGGCTTTGGATTTTTCACTTCTGTTTTTTTTCGAAGGTAAGTGAATGAGCCCTGTAGCAGGTTCACTTTTACAATAAACAAAAAGCTTCTCAAGTGTGAGAAAGAAAAAGTCCTTTGAATAAGTGATCGATGAGGTGGCTTTATTTGAATCAAAGACTTCTAGAGTCATTAAGGCTGAGTTTTGGCTTTCCTTTTGCTCTTTCAGTGGTTGAAGCAAAGCACACGATGTGTCTTGGTCCTCGCTGGAAGCCTTCCCCCTGCTGTTGTAAACAAAAAGATCCAAACAATGATACTTTCTCTGTCTGGCGTAACATTTCAATGGCTATTTTTCTCCATTCTCCACATTTCCCCCCTTTTTTCCATGCTTTTCAGCATTCATTTTTAATGGTCGATTTGCTTTATACTCATTGCCTCGCAGTGCCCAAATTAAAGAAGCTGGGATTCTTTCCCTTGTTTCCCTTTGTGAAGAGGTGCGTGCTGGGAATATCTATGCCCACTCATATCAGAGGTCGAGTAAACCTTGCCTTACGACTGTGTGGTTTTGGCATCTTTTTTGTGTTGGGTCTGAGTGATGTGGAACATTTGTGACTCAATCATGCACCAATAATTTAATCAGAGAAGCTAACCAAGTTTTCATGTGCAAAAGTTCACTTGTTTTGGGCATGTGAAAAAGGTGTAGGAAAAAATTCCTCCTCCAATTATTGATGACGTCTACTAATAACAGTATGGCTTTGTGGGGGAAAACAAATAGATGCTTTGGTTTGTTAGTCAATCCACTCACAACAGTAGAATTTTATTACTTTTATGTCTCAGCCCACATACTATTAATCTTCAGACCGAGCATTGGACACACCTGACAGAGAGGAGGTGGGTTTTTTTCAGCATTGTGTAGTAGTAAGCATCTGTGTAAATACTGTAGGTGTTGCACATGATGCACAAGTCATTCTCTAGTCTTTTGAGTCTATGCGTTCCACCTATTCATGTTTCAACAAGCTTTTGATTGGGCAAGTAAACTCTGCTGAAGTGCTTTCACTGGTACACAAAATGCATTAATATTACTGTGATTAGCTCAGATATCACTGTGGAGAGTCCAAGAAAAATATATATTGAAATCAAGATGTTGCTTCATGATGCCTTCACACCTACAATTGCATGAGTTATAGTCTGTGAAACAGTCCTCATCAATTATTAATGGGGAAAAAAAGCCTTATTCATATGTCTAAGCTTTATCCACACTCCTTTTCCTACTAAAGCAAAGGGACTTTTAAAGTTGTGATTTCTCAAGACCTCACTTCCTGTCAAGTGTTTCCCTCTGATTACTCACCGCAGAGGATGTGCGTTCACATGTTGGGTGATTCACCCGCTTTAACAGCTACCATTCATGTGTCTGGTGATGGCATCACTCCAAACATCCTTCCTTGGCATAATAAATTCAGGTAAATCAATCTTAATCATAGGCTCTTTCATTTTGAACTGTAAATGATCTAGGCAGTCCCCAGACCTTCCTTTTCCTGCAGCGATAAAAGGACCTGATGCAATTAGAATACAGTGTTTCAGTGAGTGCGTCAGCAGACACCACAGATACAGTATAATAATGTCACAATAACCTCAGTTTGGGAGTTTCAGAGAGGGTGTGGATTATCATGTGGATATTTCCTCACTCTTAATTTCAATGCATTTTTCCAGGTTCAGATATAATACAGTGTGTGTATATTTGTTATTACACCTGTCCCCATGTGAACAGACATTTGTCTTATCTATACCCACAAAGAACTGATGACTTGGTAAACACAGTTTCTTCCTGGCAGTGAGCCTTTTCAGACCTGTTACATCCTTAACAGAATGAACAAGATTCATATGAGATCTGATCACTCAGACCACTTTCAGAGTTGGTAAAAGTCACATGTGGCCAAATCCTATAAGCTTAAGAAGGCTTATGTGTCCTAGCTGGACCATATTGAAAGATCATCTACTGTATGTCTTCTTCTAAACAATGACAATCCACAAAGTCAGGCTTCTGTGTGACATGATGTCTCACTTCCATTTAATTGAAGTAAAATACCTAATCTGCGAAATTCAGGAGCAGATGAGCGTTATCAATCTGTTTCAGATGGTGTAACCACTCCGCTTGTAATAACAAGATCCCTGCAGAAGCTTACTAATCTTTTCAGAAGACAATGTTTTATTGATGGTAAAAATGCTTTGCTCATTAGGATGTGATGTGCCCTGTGATGAGCTCAGAGATGGACAGAGTACTTGACCCTAGTACTTGAGTAAGAGTACAAATACTTCTGGTCAAAATTTACTCCGCTACAAGTAAGAGTAGCCCAGTCAATACATTACCTGAGTAAGAGTAAAAAACTACTTGCTTTTAAATGTACTTAAGTATTCAAGAGTAAATGCTTTTAAATGTACTTAAAGTAAAAGTAAGAGTAAGAGTAAATTCCTATTTTTTCTATCTTTGATGAGAATGGATCTGACTAAATTACTGTCATTTTACAATTTTATATATAGTATCTTGTATCTCTTGTTTCAGAGAAAACTCTTTGAAACCACCTGCACTGATGTGCTTGCCTGTAGAACCATTATGTTATACTGTACCAAGCCTTCCCCAACATCTATAAAAATGGAAATAAAATTAATGGAATCATCAAAGAGGACAATTATGTCGTTTTCACATTTTATTAAACAATTCCCCCCCTTCCATACACACACAAGACCAAATGGAGCCATACAGGCCCAACCAACTCGTTTAACTGGGGACCAACTGGAACCCCTAAAGGACACACTGGTGGACTACTGGTTGAGAAGCACTGCTTTACAACAAACTAAATCTCTGCTTTCAACAACTCAATGTTTACAGGAAGGACATATCCCAGTACCACAATATTTGTCTCCCCCAGACTGTCTGTCTCCCCCCACCTGTCTGTCTGTCTGTCCCCCCCCCACTCCCAATCTGTATGTCTCCCCCTGCCCCCAGTCTGTGTGTCTCTGTGGCCCTGTGTCTGCCAGTCCCTGTCAGTCTGTAGTACTGTAAAATTAAGTGACAAGAGGTCTGTAGGTGTGACTTTTGTCAGTTTTTCTTCGGCAAACACAATAAGCATTTGAAAATGTACTTTTTCTTGTCTGAGTCCGCGTTGTCCTTTCCACCTCTACAAACTCGAACATATCTTTAAGATGAGGCCATGGGTTATCTTCCTCCGCCTCATAAAACTCCGGCTCATCATGTTCATCAGATTCAACGAAGGCTTCTTCAGCAGTCGCCATTGCCACCGTGGCCTTGTTTTGAGCTGATTGGGTAGGGGATGACACATTTCCACTTTTACGTAAATCCGAGTTGAGAACGTGTACTGTGATAGGTTTCCTTCTTTGATGAACACTGCGTGTGGTCAATTACATTGGGGGGGGGGGCAAAAAAACCACAACAGGCACACCTAAAATTTTTTTTTTTTTTAATTTTATATACTGGTTTGATCCCCGAAGGGAAATTAAGAAAGCACACTCTAGCTACTGATTACAAACGCATGCATACATATTTGTGAGTACAGGCCCCTGTATCACACACACACACATAGGGGCCTGTAGGCATGCAGGGGAGGTAGAGTGGCAGGCAGCTCCTTCTTGGTGCGCCTCAAATGAGCAATTTGTAAAGGGGACGGCACCTTGCTCAAGGGTGCCTCGGCAGTGCTCCGGAGATGAGCTGACACCTCCCACTGTTAGCTCACCTCCGGGTATTTTTGGGGGGCGGGAGCGGGAATCGAACCGCCGATCTTAAATCATAGGAAGACCCGCTCTACCGCCCGCTTTACCACTGAGCCACTGCCGCCCCTAAAAGTAACAAGTATTCATGAGCCTTCTCAGAAATTAACTCGATTAAGAGTAAAAATCTTTGCCTTGGAAATGTATTCGAGTAAGAGTAATAAGTAGGAAAGAATTCTAGTATTTGTGTAAAGTAAAAATCCTCAGAATCTGTACTTAAGTACTGTACTTAAGTGGACACGACAATGGATGGATAGTAACCATGTCTTGTGGTCCAAATGCTTTGAACACTGTCAGTGGCAAATTCTAAATAATTCCTGCTTTCTTGTACTCACAATTATAGTAATAATTAGTAAGAGCCTCCCCCGGTTGTACAGTGGATAGCGTTGTTGCATCACAGCAAAAGATCCTGGGTTTGATTCCACCTGGGGTCTTTATTTACAGAGCTTGCATGTTCTTTGCCTCTATGGGTTTTCTCCGGGTTCTTCATGTTTTGTTCCTCCTACCTCCAAAAATCAGACAAATTAGGTGAATGCTAGATTGACCATACATATGACAATTTGAGTGAACAGTTCGTCTTTATATGTGTGACACTACCATGAATTAGTGACTTGTTGTAACCCATCTCCTGCCCGATTTTAGTTGGGATAGGCTTCAGTGTAAACCTGTGATCTGGATTCAGATAAACGGCTGAAGATGAGAAGATCTCTGAATGTCTTCAAGGAAATTTATGAATGACAGTGTATCCCTTCTCATGTATGGACATCACTGCACCAGCTGGTGTACTCCATGTCTTATAATCCATCAACACACTGCTTCAAGTTATTTCAATATTTATGTTGTAGCTTTTTTCTCATGTCCTGCACTGCACTCATTTATTCTGCTATCCATTTACATTTTATTCGTGTGTTTTATTTGTGGTTGTTTTTTTCTTCTAGCTTGTCTTTGTTCAAATTATGTTAAGAAAAAGGAAGTGGGATTCACTCAAACTCATTGAATCACCCTAGATGGGTGTTCACACCAGGTTTGAATCATCTCCATGTTATATAAGTCATAATTCAGAAGAAGTACAGATTTTTTCTGGGCTGCCAGAAGAAAAGACGTAGGTGTCTACACTTTTTGTGGGTAATTGGGGCTTTGTTTGGTGTGGATGTTTCACAAGTCTTTACAGTACTGTGCATTCTTGTGCACAATTGTTCATGGTCTGAACACTTAAGCTGTTCCGTTTTATAAATCAAGGCTGTGGCAAAGGAAAAGGAACAAAGCTAAAAAGGGCATGACTTGTTGATAAGCAGAAATAAGCTACCTTTAAATTTATTTTTATTTTTCAACAAAATCCCACATTGGCATGTGGGGAGACAGAAGAATTAATGTGGAAGTCTGGTAGTTGTGACTAATTAAGTAATGCAATTCATTTTACGAGCATCTGCTTTAAAAGTACAGTGGTACCTGTACTTATGAAATTAATTGGTTTTGGAAGAAATTTCGTAGGTAGAAAATTTCGTAAGTAGAAAATTTCGTATGTAGTTTTCCATGCAAATGTCCTAATCCGTTCCAAGCCCACCAAAATTCAGACATAAATGTTTTACAAAGCATATCAAAACATGTAACAAATACATGTTAGAATTAGATTATTACACAATAAATGAGGGTTGTGCATAATGTAAAAAACAAATAAAAAAGAATAATAATGACGGTCATTTACCTTTTAACTGCTGTCCCCATTGTTTTTTGCCCTCTTTGGTTCATGCGCTCCTATCTCACGATGCCGAACAACAGAGTGAATTCCGGTCCTCCTTTTGAACTTCTCCAACCGCCCACGCAATGCCTTAAAGTCCTTAAACTTCCTTTTGTTTTAATAATGTTGAGATTGTGGATGCATTACGGCCATAGTCTTTGGCGCGATCAACCAAACGCATCCCTTTTTCATGCTTTTCTATGATCTCTGGCTTTGTTTGTATGGACAAAAAAACTCTTTTCTTCTTTTCTTTTCCTCTTTTCTCCATCACTTTCTTGGGGTCCATAGTGAATACTCTAAAAGTTAATATACTTACGTAAAACTATCAGAACATGTCATGGGTCGAGAGCCGAATGACAAGGTGCTGCATAGGCACCTATCTAGCTACACACAGAGGTCCCTCTTAGCCAATGGGATGCCAGGATGCTAGGTAATAGCCAATGGCAGAGCAGCTATTTGAATGTTGCGTTCAGGAACCTGTGGGAGCTGCGAGTAGCAGCCCATACTGTATTTTTACCTTTCGTAACTAGAAATTTTTTTCGTAACAAGAGGCAATATTTTCCAGTTGAGGCCTTTCGTAAGTAGAAAATTTCGTATGTAGAGACATTTGTAAGCAGAGGTACCACTGTAGTCAGTTGGCGTCACGACCTTTCAGCAAGTAAGCACAGAGGGTGGAAGGAGAGAATCTGGATCTTCTAAAATGGTGATTTTATTACCTGTGTCAACACAGATCTTGTCCGTTTGACTAATATCAGTAGAACTCTGGTGCCCTTGAGTATGGAGCAGGGATTATATGAATGACCAAACTGTCATTGTTAGATTATAATTGGAGGGTGCACAGTTGGGTGTCAGTGATATCAGAGGGACTTTGATACCAGAGAGTTGCAATCCAGGACTTGTGTTGGCATGCACATTTTAACCACAATATATGGGATGAAGTTGGGCTGCCCTGATTGTGTGTCAATGCAAGTTTTTACATTCAAGTATCATGTTAACAACTTGGAATCTTTTGAAGATCAATGCTGTCCTCTGTTCATGTGTGATATCATGTTGTAACTGATAATAAGTTGTGTAATTATTTTATGGTAAGAAATATTTTTTCTAAACTTTCTACCTCATGCTTATAATAAATAGGGAAAGACACAACTGACAGATCTCATGCTCATATGACTAAAGAAGTTCATATACAGTAATCTCTCGTTACTCGCTGTTAATGCGTTCCAGGACTACCCGTGAAAGACGAAATCCCGCGATATAGCAACAAAGTATTTAGTTTATTATTTACAGTAATTAAAATGTTTATGAACCCATACAAATATTAAATCACCTTATATCTGTATTACCCTCTCCCACACTCTTATAGACTGTTTAAAACACTTTTGTATTAAAGAAAAGTCGCAGGTGGGTACGTCTGGGTAGAAAAGCACTATTGGATGTATTGGATGTTTGAAGAGGTCATTGAAGTTGTCCAGAGTTGAAGGCCTGCTCCTGGGCGACCCGACCCATCATGTACCGACCCAAACCCACCCTGAAGGACCAGCAGCACCTCTACAGGCTCATCATCAGCCAGCTGCTGTATGACGGGTACACTGGCATCGCCAACAGCCTCATGAACGACGTCAAACCGGAGAGTGTGGTGTCCCCGTCCGAGCAGCTGATGCAGCTGGCCAAGATCAGGATGGAGAACGATGACAGCGCCGTTCAGTACGCCATCGGCAGCTTGGGTACGGCGGCGCCTGGTGTGGGCATCGACTTGGAGTTCGACGCCAATGTCCAGACCATGTTTCCAGAAGCGTTGGACTACGAGACCTGCTATGGAACGTCCCATAAGGGTCCGTGCCACATTGCCTTGTACAGATGCGACAGCCAGCTGATCGCCACCGGCTCCGCCGATGCCTCTATAAAGTTCCTGGATATGGAACGCGTACTGTTCAAGAGCGCCATGCCCATAACCCGAACCCTAACCCTTACCCGAATAAGCGAGTGTTTACTGTAATGAGTCATTAACTCTGCATTTTGGGTGATATGCCTAACAAAATAAATAGTTGTCATTCTCATCAAAATTAGGTCCCACAGAACATAGTGTGTCCTTAATATAGTAGTTTCCTCCACAGCCATTTAATAGCTTTTGTGTGGGTCATTAAATCTCTTTATTTACTAAACAGTATCCCCTTTGTTCTATTTTTAAGCGGACAAATCAACTTTGCTCTCAGCAGTGGATTTCAAACTTATATTTGGATGATTACACAAAAACTCCAGATTCAGTAAAAGCAGAAATAAGAAGTGATGCAAAAAAATTGTAGGCCATGCAAAAGTGCATTACACATTACAAATACCAATTTGACACCCATTAGTCAGCCTATAGGACCAAAGAGGAGGTTGATGGATGTAATGAGGGAGGACATGAAGGCAGTTGGTGTGAGAGAAGAGGATGCAAACGACAGGGTTAGAAGGAGGCAATTGATTCGCTGTGGCGACCCCTGAAGGGAAAAGCCGAAAGGAAAAGAAGAAGAAGGAGTCAGCCTATAGGACTTTAATCCACAGAGGGGCTGTCCCGTTGCAGATCAATTCAGATACTTTAACCCAATCTTCTATGCAGGACTGACTTACTATAGAATATTAGAGCTTGAATTTCCACTTGAGTGGAAAATGAGGCCTTTATCATGTAAAGGAGACCACACAGGAGCCACATAGGTATTAAACTTTCCCACTAAAAGTTTATTGAGTTATTTTAGTTGCAACATTGCAATACCAAGGTCATTAACGGCCCCCAAAATAGAAATCAGTGTAGTAGTTTTAATATGGGCTCTCACAATAAAATCAGCCCTCTAAGGCTGCAAAGTGTTAGGTAGGTAAATGCTAACAAGGAATCCTCAGGATGTATCACTATGTGAAGGGGTTTCTGATAGTTCAGGGAGTACATATGCTGAAGGTAATCCTGCCCATTTGTTTTTTTGTCTGCTGTGTCTTACTCACCCTGCTAGGCCTTAGAGGTCCAATGATGTTTCCAAGTCAACAATCTTTAGTGAGTCTCTTCATGGTGGACGATTAAGTCAAACTTTTGCTGGCTATTTATAAGGGGTCCTGAAGAAGTTGCAAATAATAGAAGACCTTTAATACAACTTCAAGCATGGGCTCTTGTGTGCAGTGCAGACATAAGGAAGAATGAATTACCTTAATGTTTGCAACTTGGGGTGCTCCTGTGAGGATTTATGAGTGGTCTAGAGCTAACGGGCTGACCACTGGTAGGATAGTGATTGGGAATCACCCATCGTTTCTAGATGACAGTTATGGTAATACTTTTCTATATTTAGACAGTGAACCCTTAATGAGTATGATTCTATATATAAGTATACAGTAATATGATTCTATATCGCATTCCTCAGAGTGACATCAGAAAGCTGATGTCACTTATCATACAAGGGGATTTCACAAGGGCGTATTTGAAATCTCTATAAATAGATGGTCATCCCCATTGTTGACTTCTTATCTTATCTTGAAGGGGAGAGTGGATAAATCCAAATGGATGCAGATAAAAAACACTGACTAGCACTAAAATCTTAAGACTGTATTATGACATCTTGTGACTAAGTATATTCAAATAAAATGACATTCAATCGAAACAATTCCAAAATGTTTTTAGGGAATCTAATACAGTACACAATTGCAGTATTTTGCTGCTGATGCCCATGTAACCGTTCATTTTCCCAGAGTAGTAATGGAAAAGCCTTTATGTTTTGGCAGTTCAGATGGAAAGCTGGACAAATGTTGACTTCATAATAAACATAGAGGCCCCAGGTTAATGAGAACAGTGGGTAGCGTTGGTGTGGCTGGTCGAGGGGATAATACCAAATTGTGTTTCTAAACCAGGACCTCTGTGAAATCTCAATAGAAGCTAAGTGGGAGATCATTAAATTAACTGTATTAATTATATGTATCATTTAAAAATCAATGATCAATGTAGTTTGAGGTCTCTGGATGTTCAAAGTTCAACAAAGAAGACGGTGATTACATTTATATTCATGTCACCCCTAAAGTGCTTTTTAGGGTTACGGAACCATTTGGTCTTCTTTTGGGGGAAAAAGGTATTCTATAATAGGTTACAGTTGTTTATGTGTTTGTTCCACCTTTTAATCAAATCCTTGGTAAAGCCACCAATTTCACAAGTAGAAGCCGCTCATTAAACCTTAATACACCTTCAAGATAATTACATATAGCAGAAGGTACCAGTTTTCCATCACACTGTTACAATATGTGGTGGGTTAACTGTTGTAGTGGGTTGGTGATGATCTTTTCCTCTAATATAAAACTCTTTTTAAAGGATTGAGGGTGTATGGGAGAGACTGATGCAAGTATCTCATCTTTAGTATATGAATGCATTCATGAATATGCCTGCTAAGTATGAAAACAAGAAAAAAAGACTTTTGTTGTAGTTTGGCTTAATTTAATTTGTTGTTTGAAAGTTATCACTCAAAATTAGGATTAAAGATTCCCTCCAAAACATGATCCAAATCTATGTGGAACAGATTTATTTTTGATGGTGTTCCCTGTGAAAATGTGCATTTGAAACCACCTGCATTATATTCTAGTTGATAGAAATGATTGCATCTAATATTCAGGATTATTAATGAAATTATCTGGTGCTGCTACATTGCCAAACCAATTCAGACTCATAATAAATCCTAATCTATGGCTAAGAATACCACAGTCATAGGCGTGGTTCCAACCGTCCCACCAATTCATAATCCTTGCTCATCAAGACCAGTTCACCTGAACCAGGTAAATCTTTATATGCTTCATCAGTCAGTGCTTGATGGAGGATGTTCAGTAGAAATGTAAAAACAGTCTTGGTGCTGTGTGAAAAATAAAATCTTAATCTTTTTGTCTCTGGGGTATCTTACATGCAGCATTCTCATTACCTGGCAATTTTGTCATCTACTTCCGGATGACATTTGTCCCTCATAAAAAAGCTGCTGAATCTTTAAATTAATAATTTTAATAATAATAATCATAATTTTTTTAGTAAAATTAGAATTAACACTATTTGTAATTACTGGAAGATCAATCAACATAAAGAGTCCAGGCAGTGTGACCAGTGTGTTGACAGTCCTTTGAGGTTTTTCTAAGAAGGGACAACTCCCTGTCCTGCTATACAGATTCAATTGTTGAGCAAGTTGTTGCTGGTAAGTCAAATTTTCTTGCTTTAAATTTTTTTTAATTGACTTGCACAATTGACATTGACAATTGTTTGATAGCAATGGTTCACTTCCTTTAATAATTCACGATAGGAATTTGACTCATCCATCACTGTTAGAAATTGGCAAATCAAGGGTTGTAGAATAAGGGAGACTTACTTTTACCAAGTTGTTGACTTGTGTTACTAGTGCAGAGTTTGATAACCTCTTTTATTTTCCATCTGTAGACAAATAAAACATGTTTGGTTTCATATTCTGTTAGCAACAGAATGATATCATTTGGTGGCAAACAGCTCGAATGAGATTTATGATAGTATGCTAGAATAGCCTCAGCAGTATCATAAATTTTCCAAGTTTTTGTCTGGTGAAATAAGCATGAATTTTTGATTTATTTATTTATTCAGTTTATTTATTTATTTATTCAGTTTATTTTTCTTCTTTCCAGACGTTATTACAACATATTTCACTTTCATCAATGTTGAAACATCATCAACAACATCCGAAAAAAAAAAAAAAAAGGTTAACGGGTAGAAGCCATTGGCTTGTAAGATTCCCGTCCCCTAAATTATCAACAAAACATCTCTCTCATCAGAATATGTAATCAACAAACTCAGATATTAAAAGTCTTCAACCAAATGATGGTGCGTGCTTAATAATTACATTTCTCCTTTGGCCATGACACATAAAATACAATGATAGTTACATATATTTACCATTTGGATTTTATATAGTACAGTATATGGTTTTCATTTATGCACTGAAGTTTTTTTTTTCTTTTTTAGATTTTTTAGATTCTTTTTTAGATTTAGATTTAGGGTTTCTTATCATTTGAAATATTTCTCATCAAGCTTACATAACCTGAACTCCTGAATAACGATTTCAGCACTCTTGAGGGGAAGCACGCCTTTGTAATTACAGAGAAATTCTGCATGTCCTATGTTTGAACCTCCACAACAGTCTCCAACGCCTAAAAGCACTTCAGAAATTTGTCAAATGGTAACCAAGTACTGCACGTATTCAGTTTGCTCCGTCTCGCCAAAGGCAAATTATTCCCTCACCTGACTGCTTTGAAATCTACTTTAATCTATCAAAGTTGGGGTCCAAAGGAAACAGGTTTAATTTTTAGATTGGAGTGTCCCTCACTGTGTACAAAAGTCTTTGTAAAGTATGACCTGGCAGCATGAATTCCAAACATCAAACATTTTCTGTTGTCAAACAGTGACATCATCAATTTGAAATTACTTTTGGGAAGCCGGAAATATGGAAAATAACTCAAGGTTGGCTGTGTTGGTTTCCAATTTCAGTGACCTTTTCCCAACACTGATATTTCATAATATATTATGCTTTTCAATTAAATGTATTTTGGATAATTGGGTTAAATCCAAAGTGTAATTCACTTACCTTGCTGTTGTTTTGTTACTACTTCTTTGAGTGCCCTCTGGACAAATGATAGGCTGACGTGGAGTGGAGTGTAGGAGTGTGTCCGTTCTGGCAGGAATGCTCAGACATCCAGCACAATGGCAGCACAGCAGGATGGAAATCAACCCAGTTCTACAGGCAGAACACACAAACAGCAAGCCATCCATTACTGTAGTGCTATTATGTCACCTTCTCTTGCTGCTTTTCTTCAATTTCTCACACTTTCTTTTGCAGTGGTCCAGGTCCTAATTTTATGGCAACAGGACCAGAAGGACCATTTACATATTTTTAAACACACTCTTCTTCTTTTCCTTTCGGCTTTTCCCTTCAGGGGTTGCCACAGCGAATCAATTGCCTCCATCTAGCCCTGTCCTTTGAATCCTCTTCTCTCACACAAACTACCTTCATGTCTTCCCTCGTTACATCCATAAACCTCCTCTTTGGTCTTCCTCTTGGCCTCCTGCCTAGCAGTTCAACACTATTTTAAACACACTGAGAATTCAAATCCAGAACAAGTGGAAGAGTGGCATGGTGGCATAGTGGGTGGAACTGTTGCAGCACAGCAAGGAAGTTCCGGGTTTGACTCCCACTCTGTGCAGTTTGCATGTTCTCTCCGTGTCTGCGTGGGTTCTCTCCTGGTTCTTCAGCTTCCTTTAACCTCTAAAAAGATGCGCTTCAGGTTAATTGGCCGTTCTCAAATTGACTGTAGGTATGCGTGTGTCCGTGCGTTTTTGTCTGTGTCTCTGTATTAGCTCCGTGGTGCACTGGTGTCGCACCCAGAGATTCCTCCGCCTCATGCCCTGAGCTAGCTGCGACCTGCGACAGCAGATAAAGCGATAATAAGAAAATGGATGGATGGAACAAGTGGAAGCAAAGCTAAATCAACAATTACTACACATTACATTACTTTCCGCAGTATTAGGAGCACTGGACTATAAGGGGCACCCTTAATATGGACTATAAGGCGCACCCTCAATAATTTGTTTGTTTTATAATTTATTTCATATAAGGCGCACAGGATTATTAAGCGCACACAATAAAAAATAAATAAAATTTGTTTAATTAACTGTAGCGGCTGTAGTTGCGCAATCCGTCCACTAGATAGAGCCGCGCTGCTCAGGCAGTCATGATTGCATTCATGACTTCCTGACTACCTTTGAATGGCCCCTATTGTTATGTCAATAAGCCATTCTGAGCCTCATCAAGGAAACCTGATCACTTGATCACTGCCATCTTAGAAAGAAGTCAACACGCATATTAAAAAAACTGACATTAAAAACTGGTCAAATTCATTACAAGTGCAGTCAGTGCGAACAGAGCGGATTATTTCCTGATCTGAAGTTCGAAGCAGATATTTAAGCTCCGACGTTCGTCTTCATTTATTCATTAAATATTGTTTCGATCGATCGGTAGTCCAGTCGGAGGTGAGGTGCAGCTATTTGCTGCTGTGTGTCCTAAATGATTTTTTAACTAGTTTTAATGTCAGGCTGCTAATTTACTGGCAAATCTGACGCTGTTTCACTCCTAGAACTGACTTAACGTCGGTGTCTCACCGCCGTGAATCTCACTGCACGTCGCTGCAGACAGAATACACAAGCCTGAATGCGCCCCTCCGCCGCCCGCCCAGAGCTATCAACTACATTTGTAAATCAATGCAGCACACCTTTGTCTAGCAGTGACTGCTCTTGTAATTTCAGAAAAGGCTGGAAGATCAGCCTTGAGGGTCTTTCATTCACCTTTATGCCAGTTTCTCCGTGTGTTTCCACAGACTAATAGAATGGACCGTCGCCAGATTCCAGCACAATGGCATTTTTTAGACCAATTAAGTTTAAATTGGGTTACTTCCGACGTAATAGAATTGTTGAAAGTTCCTTATGTTTTGCTACGTAATCACCGGTGTTCCTACAGTCTGCTCTACCGACTGGGATCAGCTCAGTCAGAGCCGGGACTTCGGTGACGCCCCTTGACTACCGTTGTTAGGGGGCGTGGGCCCGAGTGCCTTGTAAGGGAGCTCCTCTGGTGGCGGAGTGCGGCATGACTGGCGGCCAGACAGCCGGCTTTTTTTCAGCGATCATGTTTTTAACCAATATTAATATGAATATTAATCCATATATAAAACGTACCGGATTATAAAGCGCACTACAGGTTTATGAGAAAATTTTAGGCTTTTAGGTGCGCCTTATAGTGTGGAAAATACGGCACTGGTAAACATAACCAATGTATTTATAAAACAGACAGATTTAATTAGTGGAGAAATGTGCCAATGGTGGTATTACAATGACAAACAATATTACAGTATCAGTCTTTTTGACTCCTGTTAAGTGAAAAAACAGTTTGGTTGTTGAATTATCTTGTTATAGTAAACTGAATTCTTCTTCATACAGGTTGATTGTGCCTTGATATGATTGTAGTTACTAGTTTCACAGTACCCACTATAAACTGTCATCCGTCCAGTTTAAAGCAAATCAGATGAATGTATCTTACAGCATGCAATTCGTCAGCAATGTTATCATGGACTCTTGACAAGACAAGCTATTCTCTGCATCTGAATGGTGTATTCTTTAAACCTTACATGTGAAAAACTGTAAATAAACAGGTGTCAGGAATAAATTATGCATTCTCTGCTTGTGCTCTTTTCCTGCCATTGATTTGTAAAACAAACAGCAGGCAGGTATGCTGATGAAATATATTGTAAGCCATTGCTTTCCCAGAAAATATCCTAACCTATTTGGTTGTCCCATTTTGGAAAAATGATACTGATAAAACTACAACTAAGGTAACTTGGTTCGGGAAAGCTGAGATTTAAGTTAGATTAAGGATGGGTTAAGTTAACTTAAGTTAAATTAAGTTATTGTAGGTTCCGTTGGTTTAATTTAACTTAAGTACTTCTTCTTTTCTTTTCGACTTTTCCCTTCAGGGGTCGCCACAGCGAATCAGTTGCCTCCATCTAACCCTGTCTTCTGCATCCTCTTCTCTCACACCGACTACCTTCATGTCCTCTTTCACTACATCCATAAACCTCTTTGGTCTTCCTCTAGGCCTCCTGCCTGGCAGTTCAAAACTCAGCATCCTTCTACCAATATATTCACTATTTCTCCTCTGGACATGTCCAAACCATCTCAGCCTGGCCTCCAAAAGTAAAGTGAAGTGAAGTTAGGTTCAACTTTATTGTCATAACACATATAAAAGTGCAAGGTAATGAAATACAATTTAGTGTCCAACCAGAAATGTAATTAATAGCAAGTCCAGATATACAGGATAAAAACTTTTTACAGATGATATGTATACCCTAACTCTAACCCTATCCCTAACATATTCATTAAGTCATTAATTCAGTCATTTTCCATACCCGCTTCATCCACTGACGCAAGTTGCGGGGTGCTGGAGTCTATCCCAGCCGACTGGAGGCATGAGTCAGGGTGCACGCTGGGTGTGACGCCAGAACACGGCAGGTATGGGTTCATATTGATGGAATTTTGCCAGTCAATGAGAAGCAGAGCAGAATATGCAAAAGAACACCCATATGTACAAAATATTAACAGACAGCTCTGGTGACATGCCAGAATTTTTACATTTCACTGTATGAACATGGACTGTTTGTATAGCCTCCTGGCTAAGCAAAAGAATAGCCTGAGTGTAAATTCTGTCTGATCATGTTGCTGTAGGAGATTTAAATCATTAATCAAGTTATGTGCCTCATGCGCAAACACATGCTTTCTCTCAATAGGGAGATGCACTAATCACTTCTGCGCCAATGAGATCACTCCATGTAATCGAATTAATATTTTCCTTCTTAATGATGCAGCCGATTATTTCACCCACCTGCATCTCATCGAGTATAAATGAATCCTATCAGCTATTGATCAAAATAATTTTTATGACCACTCTGTGGTTCAGAGCAGGAAGGACGTAAAATATATAGATATGTATATTGTAGATATGATTCATCTCATCAGCAGCACCCAGCAGCAGCAGCAGCATTTTGTCACTTATCTAACACTGCAAACAAAGCAAAAAAGGTGAAAATAGTTCTGGATTTGCAGGGATGACTTTTAAATCTTGTTTACAGTTGATCTCAGATAAAGGTTAACATTAGTGTAACCTATGTGATCTGTTATGTTCTCCTTACCCTCAAAAGTTGAAGATATAGAAATTCTTCACTACAAGCTCTTTGTTTCCTCCTTTCAGTGCCAGCCAGAACAGCAGTGTCATTCAACATCTGTCAACGACTAAATTCATTTTTCAGAAATTGCTTACATGACTCATATTTATTAATACCTTCTTGTACCGAAAAATAGCATACTTTACTAGTATTCTTTATTTTTCACATATCATTTAAACTTTCTTTACAGGTGACTCAAGTTGTTCGGGGTTTTTTTGGTTCACACTCAATACAGGGGCATTTTAATTTTTTATTACCACAAAGAAGGAAGAAATAATATTAGACAGTTGGAAGTAGATTTTATTGTCACTGAGAGTAAAAACAACAACAAAAAATGAGTTTCCTGCCTTTGTGGTGGTTTTAAGGTATTAGCGGTTGTCCTTTAATTGGTTTTATCATTAAATGCAACATTTATAGAGATTCAGCAAGGTTTTTCTTTCTGATGATGGACTGTTTCAGTAAATGGAACATGTATATTCGTGGTTCTGAATAAAATATATTCATTTTTACATTGAATCATCTAATTCCAAAATAGCAGATCAGAGGCAACAAAAATAAAACCATCGGAATGCTGTATATTCAGGTATAGATGTTGATGTCGGACTTCACCTTGTGCCTTCAGCTGGGAACATATAATTTATTTACAATCCCGCTCAATCGAATCCCGCTCCCACCAGGACATCTTCGGAGGGAGTGTGAGCTGAAGGTGGGATGTGTCAGCTCACCTCCCAGCCACTGCCGAGGCGCCCTTGAGCGAGGCGCCCTTGAGCAAGGCGCCGTCCCCCCTACGAGCTGCTCAATTGGGGCACCTGAAGCCGCTGCCCGTCACTCTGCCTCCCTATGTGTGATGTTTGATTGTGTACTAACTGCTAACTGCATGCTTACAGGCCCCCCTGTGTGCTGTGTTTCACGGGGCCTGTGTATACACTGATTGCATAAAACTAACACAAAAGAACATGTAAAAAATACACCTGAATGACTATGTAATTTCCCTGCGGGGATTAATAAAGTGTACTTCTTCTTCTTCTACAATATGTGTAGAGTCAATTTATTTTATCTTATTTATTTTGCAATGAATAATGGGAATAATCTATATTGTCTAATTTTGATCCCAGAATCAACACTTCTGTACAATTGTATAATACCATCACTCCACGTTTTCATCCTGTGCATCTCTCATTGATCAGCTCCTTTCAGTCTTTATCATCTGTTCTCTCACTCTCCATTCCCTTTTTTTCATTCTAGTTTTTCATTCTTGTTTCTTCCAAGTCTAATTATTATCTCAGTTCTCACGCTTTTCTTTCCCCTTCCTCACCACCTTTCCCACGCGTTACAGGCGTGGTTGTATCTACATCCAATGCAGAATTACTGAGAAAACATCTCTGATTACTATCGTCTCTGTAGCCATGCTTCTTACCAAGTTTAACAAGCAGGCAGTCTGAAGTCATCAGTGAAGAATTACAATAAGTTGCTCTGATCCAAGAAACAGGTGGTTTGCGCTCTTCACTAACAAATAGAAACTTCACACAAGTATTGAATGCGAGTGCTGGACTGCTGTCTATTCTCCTTATTTCTGGGATCAAAAACCTCAATCAAGCAAACGTGAAAGCATTCGAAAGGCTTTCTTGGTGCTTTGGGACTATTCTTTTCATCAAAATGACAAGAGCAATCATTAGAGCAGATGCTGAGCAATAATTTGATGCTCTGGTGAAAAAAAAACAGTATAAAAAGTGAAAGTATCACCCTTGGCCACAATGTCCATGCAGGATAACGCAATTTGATTTTAGATGATCTAGGAAAACATCTTAGATAAAGGAGGAAACTGTCAGCACTGTCTGGTTTTTACATGATTGTTCCTTAACCTTAAGTGTACTGCTGAGGACTGAGGACTAGCTGTATAGTGTATAGTGTATGCTGTAGTCTGTATTCCACATGCTGTGTAGTATGCTGTATACTGTGTAGTATATACTGTATGCTGTATACTATATAGTCTATGTTGAAGACTTTATACTGTATATAGTATACTGTATACTGTATATTGCATGCTACCATAATAAACCAAAGGCTTTCTGACATACTTGTTATTACATAATAAATACTCTTATTTATTTCAATGAAATTTTTTTTAAAAAGCACAAAAAATACCCAAATAAAAAAACTAAAAGAAAGTTGTGCCAAAGGCAGTAAGAAATTTAGATTCTGTGATTTGGAGAAAAATACATTGAACATTCACGATGACTCCTTTCAAAAACTGAACCTTTGCTGTATAATATACAATATAATCTTAATATAATATAATCAATCAACTGTTTGAAAATATGCTTCAGGTACCAAAGCCTATGAAGCAATGCCTATGTTTAAATAAAATTAATGTAAAAAAATAAAATAAAATAAATTAGAAAATATGAAAAAGAAAACATACAAACAGAACCTACTCGAAATCCTGTAGCATATTGTGTCGTAATTGTTGCAGTTGTTGCTTTCGAGATTGAAAGATAATTCTTGACCTTGAAAAACCAAATTAATTTATCTTTATCTTATACTATTGAGGATTTTTTTTTCACCACGTAAACTTTCAAGCTCAATATAGTTGGGAAATCCTTTAAACTGAGTAAATTCCCGTCTACTAAAGAAAAACATGTCATGTTGTACCTGTAAGCACCAGAACAGATATTTAATTGACTTCATGGTGAGAATGTTTTTTGCATGTAGATACTGCAGGACAGACAGAAGCTACAATCGTAACGGTAAGATGACTTTCAGGAGGCTGTGGCCTCAAAAACATGGTGGTCTTGTTTTCTATTAATCAGACTTGTATTATTAGGACCATGTCAATAGAATAAGTCCACTGATGCTAAATATCGACCAGCTACTTCATGTGAGCCACGACAATATTCCTACGGAGCTGTTCACTGGTGATTAGCCAGAATTTGTCTACTGTCAGAGAAATAATTGACGTTCCAAATTGAAAACTAAGCTCATCACAGGCCTGAAAAATAATTAAATTCATCCTTTGAATAGAACATAAGTATAATAAACATTAGCATGCTGAAAAACACCCACTCATGACTTACTTATCTCCTACTGCTTAGAAGGCTTTCCTCTTCCTCTTTCCTTTGCAGTCACCTCCTTTTCTTTTTTTCCAATTTTACAAACACATACATCCGACTACATAGACAATTACAGACGTCTGCTCATTTTGCCTTGGGAACTTTTGGTAGTTTATGAGCCAAATACTGCACCTTACAACAAGCAATTTGATGCCGTCATGAAAGAGAAGAAACAGTAAACCATAAACCGCTAATCCATGTAGCGTATGTATTGCAGAGCCATTTACCTCGGGGTAAATGGTCATTCTGTATATTTTTCCATTTAGGAATATTGCCCTTGTTCAACAGCGATGGCATGATACTGTTTTTATCAGGTTGCAGGTAGACAAAAAAAAACTTTGGCAACCAACGTTAAGTGCATAATGGCTGAATATTATAACATTTAACATCATCAGACGACACTTTTATAGGGAGGCTGGTGGGGGTTACAGTAGCAGTAAAACTGTGTTCCCTCTAATACCTGATAAGTGGGAAAATCTTCAAACATAATGAGCTTAAAGGTTTTTTCAGCAAAACAATGAGCTCAACTGAAAGTTCCACAATAAGGGTGAGGCACTTTATGTGTGATTATCCTGCATTGCTGACATCTATAAATATAGGTGCAGTGGCAGTCTTGATATACAGTATATTGTTTTAAAACCCGAGGCACAAGATCTCCAGCTGCTCTAAAATACTACGAGAAAGAAGTAACACTTCAGTGAGATGTCTGGTTTGTATCGCTCTCCACCTGCTCCACCTGACCATGTCAGACAACAACATAATGGAATACAAGAAACAGAATGTGTACATATTTACCAAGCATGGGATAGTAGAACATGACGCGCTATGAGTGGGATGTGATAAAAATATAATTTGAAACATTACTTTAAACAACTTACAGACTAACTCATACAGCATCTTTAAAAATAAATAAATAAATACTTCATGACACCCATACAGTTTTATTTTTGCTACCATATAATTACAATTTCCATCAAAACTGAGCCATTGCTAGGGACAGTGTAAGAGAGCAAAAAATAACCATTTTAATCATGTTAGAGCCATCATGTGCCCCTCTGCCCTGTTTGATGTCTCCTCTTAACAAAGCAACAGAAACCCCCCACAGAACAGAACAAAGACGCACAACACTTTCCATATAAATGTGGAGTGGAAAGAACATTAAAACCAGAGTAAGAGTGAGCAGATGTGCCTGGCACAGAGATGACACCACGTAGTTCGTCTTGAAAAACCCACATGTGTCTGATGTCGGAGACATGCAAAATGTCTATCGTCTTCCAGGAAATTGAGAGGAAGGCTCTGTGGTGCTGAAGCTGTTTGGTGGGACGCAATTTGTTTTCTGTTGGTGCATCATCAGCAGTGCCACTCCTGCCACCTTCTGGATCTTAGCGGGACAGAAAAAGCAGAAGTCAGCCAATGTGAGCGTATGTATGCAACAGACTTCTTCCTACGATTATGTGTAACTTACACTTAGAATTTGTGTCAGGCATTACTGTATATGGAAGGCCCTATTCTTTAGTATCAGTACTGCATGTTTTCATTCAAAGTTTGCAAAACTGTCAGGAGTAAAGTGATCCCTGCTCAAGTGAATGCTCAAAGCAAATACGGAGTTTTCTAAAGCTACCAAAATATGCAGGTAAATCATGAATGTAAGTAATGATAATTGCTCCAAATCATAAAGTGCAGCGATCAATTAATTTTTTTGAAGAAAATGAAGTTAAACCAACCACTCAGATTGTACCAATGGAAACATTATGATAATCAATCATCAAAAGCTGATGGCAAAAATCTACAATCGTAGACAAACAACTGGCAAAAACTCAGTTTTTCTTTGATGGAGAACATGTGACACCAAATAAAGTCATATCTCCATACTATTAAAAGTTATTTGCCATGATAAATAATAAAAATTTATGGTATATTTATTTTTTTTAGGTCAGTAAAAGTGTACCATTTATCTCTTTTTATGTGGTGCTGGTACCTCCACAGAATAACTCTAAGCCTCTTTTATGGTAAAGCGAGTTGGTGCATAAGTGAACCAACTCACTTTAAATAGGATCTCCTTCACCTGTAATCAGAGAATCAGAGAATTGTAACTACATCTTCAAAAATGATAGACATCAAGATCATCTTAATCTCTTATAAATAGGTAGAAAATAAAACAATATGGATGCATTGGATCTGCTCCCCTCAAATCTTAACTGTCTTGACACTGTTAAGTATTTTGTGCTTCTTGACTTCCTACATCTTTAAAAAATCTAGGGTTGTGGAAGAGATTTTCAATCTCATCAAGCCTAATCTGGAAAATGGTGGTTAAATAAAATGGTTTAAAAATTATATAGTAAGTAGAAAAGCATCAGAGGGATTCATGATTTTGCAGAATCAAGACCTACACATCCGGGTTTCTGACTGACCCATATTCCAGAGCCAGGAAACTTGTCTTCACCACCATCACCACCTCCACAAGCAGCCTCATTCAACACAGGTTAACCATACTGATCCTGATCCAATGCGACCCCATGCTAATTCCCTAGTGAAAGCCACCCAGTCAGTCCAGTGATGCCTTGAAACCTCAAGGTTTATATGAACAAGCTCCACTCTGAATGGGAACCCAGGAACTAGGCCGGTAATAACAGACATCAGGAAAAAAGGGGTTTTGACCAAAGAGAGTGCTGTGAACAGAGACTTAACTCATTCACCCCATCGTTTTCTTTCCTTGCAGGTTTTGGGAAAATGTCAAATGATGACTCGGGTCGTGTAACCTGCTGTCTATTTATCCTAGAGGTCATTTACTACATTAGGTCTGGTTTTTGGGGCCGGGGGAGGAAGGAGGAAACCTAAGATGCAGGAACTAAATTGGTAGCAATTGTAAAGCCTCCAACTTGCCTCTTGGCCCTAATGCCTTTTTCAAGTGCTCCACTCACTGAGCACCAAGATGCAAGGACGGGTTGCCTGTGAAATAATATTTCAACAGTGGTTACAGACACAAAACTGGCGCCATCTCTCAGCTTGGGTTGTTCCCACCAAAGTGCAGCATAAGGGATTTTCATTTTATTTCTGGGAAGATGTTATGCTTAGCTATGTAGCCGTGGTGGCCACGGAGGAAAGGTTAAAAACAGACATCGGTGCTAGCAGACTGTACGCACAAACCTGTAATTGATCAACTGAAGTTACACAAATAAATAGAAAAGCACACCTTATGTTAAAGGCACATATTTACCCTCTTGCTAAAGTCTCTGCAAAATGACATTGGCCATCTCATTTTAATTTAAATGGATCAGTGGAATCCCATTAGCTCTCTGATATCCTATAGCCCAACAGGCTCAATAAAAGTCAATGAGCTGATGAAAACAGGAAAACCTCCTTGTTGTCTTATACAAACAGCATATGGTTTGCTTTATGCGGCTGCACATGGTCGCACTCCTCCCTCTTTATTTGCTCCTTTGTATCAGGTTGTCCATTTACCATCTGGGTAATTATGAAGTTTCCTGCTCTCCAAGTTTCTTTTGTCAATACTTTTGGTGCAGCCCCAATCCAGTGTGTTAATAACATATGCAGAGAATTAATATAGCAAACATAAGTTATTTCAGAATGCATTTAATGAGTGTTCAAGTTCCTTTAATGGACATTTTATTTTTGCCTTTATAAAATACTGTGATATATTTTATTATAATTTAAACTGTGAACTCTTCACACTTAAAACGTCCAGAACTGGCTTTATAACGCACATGAGGATGGTCATGTTAAGTTTGAAGGAGTAGTATGATATTTTAGGCAATGCACACTTTCTCCTTCCTGCTGAAAAATACATGACAGGCTCGAAGCCATTTTCACATATGTCCATTAATTATGAAACTACTTGAGATGTTATATTTTGATTTGTGAGCCTTGGAGATGGTGGGAAGCCCAATTGTTAGCAAAGATATGGACTCAAAAATCAGTATGTCAGTATGTTACAGATGCTTAAAAATATAAACTTTCCCTGTGGCAAAGTACAATCAATGCAAACATCTGTCACACTGCCTGGATCAAAAATAGGAAGCTATTTGAAAGCATCTGTAGTGTATGGTGCGGCCGTATGGCCACGAGGAGAATGCTACTGTTATTACAGGCGCAACAGCACAGAACCAATTATCACGCAAAAGTGATGCTTCATATGGATTGTTTTGGCATGTTAATGAGTGCGTCTCTGTGTCTTTTTATTTATGAGCTCAGTGTGTGTACGTGATAGCAGTGACTCCCCGTGGTGATCACGTCCTTCAAACATTTATTGTAAGTTAGAGTGACGTCTGGCAGTCTCCTCGAGCCAAGGAGCGCAGTTACTCTGCAAACTCTCTTATCTGGCATTACTTGACAAATAAAAAAAAGTGGCAGGAAGATTTGTAACACTGTAAGCTTGTGTTTATGTCTTACTCAGTTTCTCATCATCAGAGCTGATGTAACTTTTGTGAGCTCTGCACTGTGTGAATGACCACCCCTGACCACTAGGTGGCGATATTCTGTGTGGAAATATGGAAAAGCATTTTTAACAGTTTAGCATTTCTTGAGTTTCTGGATCGTATTCCCGTTAACTTAATTAAGCGAGAGGTTGGGTAAATCATGCACAGGTTACCAGGTCATTACTAGGTCGATGCAAATGGAGATAAACAACAGTGCTCATATCTGAATGCAGACAAGGGAACTTTGGAGTTTCAAATCCAAACCTTGTAGACAGTAGAAACCACAATGTGTGATATGAATCAACTTTTATCTTCTAGCTTGCATAAGAAAAAACAAATCTGCTGATGACCACCTGAAGTCAGTTGCAGTCTATATAACAACCCATGATCTACACAACCATAGCCTCATTTAAACCCCTGTGCAATACAACTAACTTCGTTGTGTCCTCACACCTCATACATCAGGGTGAAATGTTTTCAACTATACAGTATGCCATGCAAATCTACCACAACCAGACTCCAAAGTCATCATCACAGTCCATTGCCATGAGAGATTTTGGATGGGTTTTATCACAACTGCAGTGTGTTGCTACCCTCTACAGGAAGAACCAAATGATGCTTAATGTCCGTATCCCTGAAACCTGTATGGCCCTTTTCCTCATTCCATTTACAGCTAATAAGGATCTACACACTGAAGTAATGGCACATATGCCACAGTAAATGTTTTGTAAAGATTTCTTATGCGATGATTGCATAACTAGAAACTGCACTGTCTTACCAAGTACCTCTATTGTAGTAGTTTAAAGCCTTCGCAGAAAAATACAATATAAATAAAGCTTTTATTTATTGAAGATGTTTACCTTTCACCTTTGGACAGCTGCAACCCCCCCCCCCCCCCCCCAAAAAAAAGGAGAACTGAAGGAAAAAAGTATAAAAGACAAAAATGGAAATTTGTTACAAGAATTATTCATACAAAACAAGCGTTTCTCTTATAGACAGTGTTCAGTAATGACAGAGATTGTAACAGCAAATGTCACCTGAGACTCTTGCTGTCGTTTCACACTCAACTATGAAAGTCTAGAAGGACAAAGAAATAATACATCAAAACATCATCCTTGGAAATGTGAATACTCTCTGACAAAAATGGCGTATTTCGCACCGGATTTAAACCGCTGGACTGTTTCGGCAATGAACCTGTCATGACACAGAGTTTGCTGTCACAGGACTAAAGGACAAATATGTTCTAGAGGCAGTCTAGTTCTGTCATTTCAGACACCATCTTCCGATTCACTGGAGCTGTGAGATGAAGAGGATTCATGTTTCTTCTGTTTCTTCTTGCGTTTCTTCCCATGTTCCTTTTTATTCTTATTACTTTTCTTCTTATGGCTTTTCAGTTTCTTTTTCTTTCTGCTCTCCTCTTCCTCAGATGACGAGCTGGACCTGCTTTGTTTCTTCTTCTTCTTTCTGGTCTCATCATCACTTGACGAAGCTGATCTGTGAAGTTGTGAAGTAAAAAAGAAAAAACAGAAAAAAGAAAATAAATCTATCATTTAGCATTATTATCAACGATAAAAATTAACACACATCAATGGTGTATCATTAAAAACCCATATACAGCGGTCCCTTGCTATAACGCAGTTAATATTTCACCTCGCAGTTTCGCTGATTTTTTCAGTGCAATTTGGCATGTTTTTTTATTAACAGTGCATTCTATTCTGCATCCTGTGTGTTTAAACAAAATATAAAAGTTTGAAAATGTTCATGCCTGTCTGGATGTGTGTATAAAGCGTGAAGTGAGGGATTTTACAGCCTTAAAACATCTATAATAATTGTAAAAATCAGGCTGAGTACTTCGCAGATTTCGCATGTGGTGGGTTATTTTTACAACTTAACACCGGCAATTAATTATGGACCACTGTTGATCGATACAACATATCCCTGTACATGTTGTATTGGTATTTATCTGGCACATTCAGTGACCTTTATTGACACTCGGCAATTCCAGTCCCCCAGGAAGAGCATAGTCACGCTTGCTACTGTTATGTACATACCTCTTTCTTGAACTTCTGTCTCTGCTCTTTTTCCGCTTCTGTCTCTTTTTTCTGTTGTCATCATTGGTACCTGTAGATTTGAAGACAGAACAGGTGCAACATTTTAAGTGTAACCCAGGTGTTGTTCCTCATCCCCACTAACTACGAGCAGACCATACTTCCAAACTGAAAGATCGGTGCTTTTGAATTCTGCCCAACAGATGTACGAGGGCAGAGAAATCCTGTAATGCAAAAGCAGTCAGCAGGAAAAGCAGTTTGTCCATATTCCTGTATCAGTTCATATCACATCTTATGTGAATAATGTGACAGGAGTATAAACAACCAATTAAGAAGGAGGAACATCCTTTTGGCTTGGTCAGTTTATAACGAACTGTAAAAAAGTATTCATTATTTATAATAACAAATTAATTGATTATTTGTCAATCAGAAGCAAACCTTTATATTGCTTTTATATCACTACAAATCCTAAAAAAAAATTATCAGTGTAATTTAATACTTTCAATATTCTCGTCTTAAAAAGTCCAAGTGTTGTTGGTGCCTAAGTGCTGGTGAACATTGGATAAAAGAAAAAAAACAAACAAACAAACCCATTATTCTGACTGTAAATTGACTGTAAAAAAATTGTTTTAATTGAATTCTAGTTAATGTATATTAGTTATCCTTCTTTATGTAACACTTGAGATAACATAGTATAAAAACAGCCTGGCAATATTTGCTTAAAAATACATTCGTGTTCAAACTGACACATATCAAGTTTAGACAGAAAACGGATTTAGTCAACAGGAAAAGCAGTGGCATCCATCTGTATTCATTATTCCTCTGATATCGATCACACAGACACATACTCTGTCACACACACACACACACACACACACACACACACACACACACACACACACACAAATTAAGTTTTTCGCAATTTGATGTTTGGCTTATTGCCGTTCATTTATCATGTCATTAGTTTGTATTTAAAAGATAAAGGGAGTTAAGACATTACCTCTACGTCGTCTCAGCTTCTCACTACCCTGAGCTGCAGCCACTTCATCCTCACTCTCCTCAGTGCTGGTGCTGCTTACATCCAGAACAATGTCTTTCTGGGGGTCAACTCTTACAAAGTTGCGGCACTCATATGTCAAGTGACCAGCTGAAAATAAAATCAAGAGAGAGACTGAACAACAATGGCAATGTAATTGCTTACACTGTAGAATCATTGACCTCAGTGTTTGTTCACTATTACCACCAACATTTTCCACTTATGTTTGAGAGCATAGATGCATATGTTCCAATATGATGCAAAGTTAAATCCTTTTGGTGAGGACGTCTTTATCTGGTGAGTTCATAAACTGAGACAAGACCAACCACCACCAGAGCTGAAGAATCCTCTTGGACGAGAGGTGAAGGGAACCTTCTTTAAGTCCAGTGAATTGATTTAAACAAGTTTGGATAAACATGACATGTCTGAATGAGAATCTACACAGACTTCATCTGGAATGTTTGGGAAATCCAGGTCTGACATCAGGGTTTTATACTGGCAAGATTCTGATATAGTAATGACAACTCAAAGGGTTACAATCTTATTGTAATACTATAAGCAAGGTGACCTATTGCTCCATGGGTCACATAATACACCACAATGAAAGTTTACATTTCAAATTATTATTATCTGAGGAAAATATTTTTTTAAAAATCTGTAGGACCCACGTAATGCAATATCCTTTAATTTATGGGTACTGTATACATTTCAGCTCCACTTCACTTACGATATCCACATTTCTTGCAACCCGCTCTGATGTTATCCTTATTGGGTCCTGTGAAATAATTGAAACATATTTTAGTATCTGAAGCAGGAGGAATTTAGCCTGAATGCACGTCAACATTAACGTGAAGTACAATCGTTTTACCTTAATACTGTACATTGTTTACGTATAGCGTATATTAAAGCAATGATTGTTGATAAAGCACCAGCTCTATCAGCTAGGCTCTCCTAATATTCACATTACGACGCCTTCTTTAAATAATCGCCAAAGTGATATTTTTCAGACTCTTCAGGAAATACAAAAAAATTAACCATTTGTTTATGATTTAAGAAAGAAAACATGAGGGTGACGATTAAAAACGTGTTTGTACATTTGACTTAAAAGCAGAACCTTTCAATGAGTAGCAACATTTCTTTACCCGGGTTCTGTCACAAAGGAAGTTTACACGGAAGTAGCTTAAGTTAACAATTCCAGTTTGAGTAATGCATTGTATTGATGCGGTTTAAGTCCTGTGTAAGTAAAACATGATGTAATCTCGTCGATTATGAACAAATCCCCACCATTCTGGAGGAAAACGGGTTGCCATTATTTTGTTTGAAGTGATCAGTCAGGCTAACGCTAAAGCGAGTGTCCAGTCTGCGTTACCAAGATTTTAACTTCGAGAGTGATTCACTGCTTATTTGACAATGTAAATTTATTCGTATACTACCAACCTGGATCGGTCATTATGGCTTCCACCTTAAAGTGAAAAATGTACTAAACTTAATATTGATGGAGCGCGAATTACCCAAGTCCGTCTTCAAAATGCAACCGTCCAGAAACAGTTGACCTTAGTTCCGCTTACTTCAGTTTAGAAAACCAAATTACTAACGTAATACCGCCACCTACTGGAGTGGTGTGTGAAGCAATAAATTGGACCCGTCTAAATTCTTTGACAGAAAGAATATAAAAGCACTCAACTCTGGAAAAAAAAAAAGAAAGTATGTAAACAATGTATACATCAAACAGGTCAGGTTGTCAATTAGTTATCAAATAGTTATCAATTTCAATTTCTGTGTTGACAACATAGAAATTTAAATTGTTCTGTGTTATCTTTGCAATTAAACTATGAGGCACATAGTAAGGTAAATGGTGTTAAGATGAACATATATGGAGTTTGTATACTTATAGCATTTATGAATATTATTAAAATTTTGTACATACATATGCATATGTGTACATTTACATACATATATACTGCACACACACACACACACACATACACACACACACACACACACACACACATACACACACACACACACACACACACACACACACACACACGTTTAGGGCTATTCATGTACTTTTCATGCTGCATGTTTATTTACGCTGTAGATTTTACATTAACATAGGATATTGTAGAGTATAATTTGCCTCAGGAAGATTAAATAATCACATATCTTGAACATTGAAATCTACATTGTGTACTCTCCCTGCTTCACCTTGATTCTGGGTGCTTACATCAAGTTACAATGTTAATAACAACACTAAGAATTTTTCAAAAAACATATTTTGCCTCATGCTTGATTGCTTTCCCAGTAGAGCCAATTGTGGTTCTTTGCTAAGGGTTAATTGAAGACAGCCAGAGTCAGAACGGCATATGGAAAATGTAAACAGATGCAAAGCCCCCAGACATGTCCTCATCATCGTCTGTAACTGTGACACACACACGCACACGCACACACACACAAACACACACACACACACACACACACACACACACACACACACACACACACACACACACACACACACACACGCATGGTTCATGCCTTTGTTATACATTTATTGTTACTGTTATTGTTACTGTTATTATTATTGTGTTGTTAATCTGTACATGCGGTATCTATTGCTTCGTCTGTCCACTCCTGGAAGAGGGGTCCCTCCTCTGCAGTCTTCCTGAGGTTTCTCCCATCCATTTTTTCCCCTGTTAAAAGGGTTTTGGGGGGAGTTGTTCCTTATCTGATGCGAGGGTCGCACTGCTTGCAGTGCACAAAGGTCAGAGGGATATCGTCCATGTGCAGATTGTAAAGCCCTTTGAGACATTGTTTGTGAATCTGGGCTATATAAAAATAAATAAACTTGAAACTTGAAACACACATGCTTATTCTTGGTTTTTTGATTGTGATGTCTCTTTGTGAGTATTGCAGCAGAATTAATACAGTAATTGCATTCATTGCATTTAGAATAAAAAGGGAATATTACTATAGGTGTTATCTAATCTGATGCTGTCTTGTGATAAACTGCCACAGGTCTTCATAATTCCATTCTGCAATGGACTTTGATCCTCTTCTACTTTGCCTTTTTTTCCCTTGTTCACTTGTTGTACCTCACATGCTTTAAAGCACATGACCTTACTCTGTTGTTGAGAGATATGCCTGATTACTTTCGACTGACCAGACATACCCACATTTTTTTTTATTCTCAGAAAATGAGTAGGGTTTTCTTTTTAGTGTTATGTCTCAGGGGACTACAGATGAAAACTAGCCTTCTGGCTAATTCTGGCTTTGTAACCATGTATAACCATGTGTTTTATGAAATTGCCTTGTCCCCTTCAAATAAACTAAACTAAACAAATGAGGCATGACAAAAATGAGAATGTTCATAAACTTTCAGCACACTTGTTCCATTATCCTTTCATTCCTGATATATGTACATATAAGGAAATTACAATATTTTAATGGTACCCAAGTTCCACTGCAAAAACGAGAGGCAAATTTTGTGTACCTAATACATTTTCTTTCATCACAGGATTACATCTCTGTATCACAACTGAAAATATAGCTCTATAGCATTCAGCTTCAGTAACTTGTGCTTTTAAAACAGCTATAGATTCACATGTGTGGGGTCCCTGTTTAAGAAGCATTAATTATCAAACATTTCTAAGACGCAGTTCAAAAAATCCTAGCTCTGAAAGCTACGCACTAGCTTTGACCATAGATCAAAGCTAGTACATAAGTAGGTCAAAGCACTAACTTTGATCTATTGTCTTACTCACACTGGCCTTATCTGTGGTCTTTCTCTCATGAGTGTCCAAAAGTTGAAATTTGACCTTGACCTTGTTTTCCCAAGGTCAAGGTCATCATCTCATATTCATCCCCTTTGCTGCCCGAGTAATGTGCTTATTGTTTCATCTTTCTATCTGCAACGGTTGCGAAGATATTTGGTGGACATACGAACAAATGAACGGACGAACAAACAGACGAACGGACGAACGCTGACAATTACAATACATCACTGCTTTGAAGTGGGATGTAACTAGAACCAAGGCAGTCAGAGACTGTAACATCCCGCGACACCCCTGAATTCAAAATTTTACCCTGACCTACTTGCATACATCGAAGATCAAAGCTAGTGCTCTGTCTTACTTTCATAGTTCAAATTTGAAATTTGACCTTGAACTTGTTTTCTCAAACCAAACAAAATGAATTGAATGAAAGAAACGGTCACAGTCATATACTGCTAACAGGCCCCGTCTGGTCGGCATCTGCTGGATATGTTTGGATGGAAGCTTGTCTGGGAAAATAAACCTGTCTGTCCTCAAGCGCCAGTGGTGGAGTGTCTTGGCCTCACCATCTGACACTCCCACAAGCACAAGAATCATACCTGGGTGGCCATTTCAGGAGAAAGAAATGGAGGAAAGAAAAAGTCATGTGGAAAGACACACGAGATTTGATGTCATCAAACCACAATGATTAAAATCCTTGGTTTATCAACATTCATCAAATTTGCCTTCATTTCCTTTCACTTTGGCTGCAATAAAACTTTGGAACCTCTTATTCTTTGACAACCGCCATTTTTTATGTCACTCTCTATTCTTGTCCAAAGTCTTCCCAGGTGAGTCAAATAACAACCAGGAAATGTGGCCGCTATTTATTCCTCACCCACTTCTGCCCAACCCCCTGGTCCAGTTCTCTCCCTCTGTCCCTGCTGAAGCCTTCCTGTGCACGTGTGATGACTTCTGTAATGAGTGTTCTTTGAAGTGGAGGAGGTATAGGGTAAAGCAGGGGGCTTAGTTAAGTGGGAGGTAAAGAATGTGAGGTAAACACAGATGTGTTTTGACTGCGGCGTGCCTGCAGAGCAGGTTTGTCCATCCAAGGTGCTAATGTGTTAGATTATACCACTTCAGGAATTCTGTAAAGCCCTGGGTTTCAATCAGATCTTTGCTTATTAAAACACACTTATTTACAAATGTATATCATTGTAAAGTACAACATGTACAGTACACACTCTCAGCATTCCTTAAACCCTTTGTCCCACTTTGACTCTTCTGAAACTAACTCAGGCATTTCCTGCAGCAAACTACAAAGTGAAACCCCGTGTGAGCAGCTGACAGACGTGTTCACAGAGGACAGAAAAGAAAAACTCTTTGATCTGTTGCAATGTGGAGGAAAAAGATGAGCAGCGTGTGGAAGGAAATGGATCTGCTCTCTGATTTGATGGACACTTCTGATGCTACCTGGTAAAAAAGGTTGTTTCTGGTGGTGCTGATATGTGCGAATGAGTCCAAATAAATGCTTCTCCTTCCTTCTCCAACTCTGCCTCAAACAAAAGATGCAAACAAAACATATCTAGTAGTGGAAGTGAAAAAAAATTGACTCATTTATAAAAAGCTCTGGATCTGCAATAGGCGTGGATCTTTGTATGCTATTGTACCAAAAGAGATGTAAGAATAACAGACTGCGCACCAACCTATATGAAGACCCAACAAAACAAACAAGGTAAAAAAACAGGAGTAATAAAGGTGAAGAGATTTTAGGATTCGCTGATTAAAAGCTAACCTCTCCTCAACGGATGCTGTAAGTCAGAATTGCATATCAGTGAACTATCAGTGTATTTATAGGATTCTTGACATCACACTGCCTTATGAGGGCATAAATCACCGCAAATTATAACAAAGGACAATGAGGGATCCATGATTGCAGTCACACACAGAGACTATAATGTAACAGTAAACAGTACTTCCTTTATGAGCCCAATTTAAAGTTGAGAGGGGCCACTTCTTAAAATTGTGATCTTTTTTTATGTTTATGTAGCAACTCTTGCCAATGCTGCCATGAGCCGTTCTGAGTCAAAACGTTGGTGTCTCGGTGCTTCACTTGTAATTTGCCCTCAATTGAGCTGCATGCCAGCTGTAAAACCTTTTACGATCGACTTGCCAACTGTTCTGAGATTGGATCTCAGTTACCAGTGTTGCACACAAAAACTGGTTACATCATTTATAGCACATCTTACAATATATTCGCTAGATTTGTTCTTTACCTGTCTTGTGGGTGTTCCTGTGCATGTGTCTGTGGAGCATTTGTAATGATGCCATAAAAACCTGCAGGCATCATTGCAAACTGAGTTTAATTGTTCAACCAATGACATGACAGTCTATTTCTTAAGTCTCTTAGTTCTTTACTGGATGTGCAATTCTTTCTCTTTTTTCATCATACTATCTCAAGTTTCCATTAGTTTCCCCATGAACTTCCTTGACCCAATCTCTCTATCTCTTCCTTATCCCTATCTTTGTCACATCTCAAAAGCCACCATTAAGAGGTCATGGAAAAGGATTTGACTTGTCTTTTGAAACTGCGGCTTTGTGGTCTGGCGCCACCCACATGTACTGTATATGCCTGCTCTGACGAACTGAACCTAAACATTTCCTCCAATGAGATGTAATCTAGACACAAAATTAACCGCTGTAATTTAAGGAATCTATAGGTGAAATCAGCCCTACATGGCATTAGCAAAAGGGATTGGGAGCGGGGGCGGGGTGGGGGGGTGGGGCATTTGCAATTTATTTTTAGAGTTTAGATCGGAATCCAGATGCTAGAAAGACAGAGTGTAGAAGAAGGAGTATATGTGTATATGTGTAACTGTGAAGCCAGCATATATTTCTAAACTTACTACAGACACATGGTCTGTGTTAGGTGTTTTATAAATACCACACAGGGCATCAGTCTTCGTAATGGGTAGTCTTAGAACAGGTACTAAGACCTACAAGACCTGTAGTCAACTCTAGTCAAACCAAAGACCTATCATCATTGCCGTCAACCCAATAGTCCACTAGTATTAACAAGTGATTCTCAAAAGACAACTCTACTTTTAATAATGTTACTTGAGGTGATGGATTCATGTATTGTGCACCTGTTTCACCATTTGTTAATACTTTCTCCTGCTGTGCGATGAGAAGTGTGTATCCCAACGCTCGCATTCAGTCAGCTGGGATAGGCTCCAGCATAACCCGTGATCAGGATTTTGGATAAGAAAGAGACAATCTTCTTACAATCATTTCATCTTCAAGAAAATGAATGAATCATTGCATCAATGAATGAATGTCTGAATTTTTTTTTACAGCTGCAGTTTCTTTTCATATTGCAATATTCACCTTAACGGTCATGAGATCTCCTGTCAAGGCAGACGTAATTGATTTAAAACTACTGTTGCACTGTTACAGCCATAATTATTTTTGAGATTATTAGCTCACCTCCAGAGCACTGCCGAGGTGCCCTTGAACAAGGTGCCGTCCCGCTTAACTCATTTGGGGCGCTCCACAAAGGGGCTGCCCGCCACTCTACTTCCTCCTGGATGCCTACAGGCCCCCCTGTGTGTGTGCATTTGCTACAGGGGCCTGTAAAAACTAGACTCCACTCATCGCAGATTTTTGGTAGGCAGTCACGTGATACCGTACGTCCATTCTATTGGCTGACGGCATCCAGAAGTGCGCTCCGTTCTGTGACTCTCGGACTTAAGTGAGACACAAACTTGATTTAAATAGTTGATGAGTGTGGGAAAAGGAAATATAGATAGGTGGTTTAATATCAATATGGGGAGGGTTCATAAACTTTTAAATTACCGTAAATAATAAGATAGTTTGTCACTATCGCAGAATTCTTTAGTCATGCGTGGTTCCTGAAATACATTAACCGCGAGGACGTGAGGAACGAGGGCGTACTGTATCTACTAACTAGTGTGCTCTTAATTTAACTTGGGTGTCACGGCTGAGCACGACTGGCACGGGGAACTCAAAAGCACGACAGACAAACGGGCAGGTCAAGAGTCTCAGAGCAGGTTTAATAGAGGTCAGGTACCAGATAATCAATCCGATAGGCAGAGGTATCCAAAAATGACAGGCTAAAGGTAGAGTCCAGAATCCAGCAGGGTCAGGCACGAAACAACCAACAAACCAGGCAGACGAATCAGATGAGGAGCAGACAACAGGCTGGGTCGAGAGAGCAAACGGGATTCATACACGGTCACCAAAGCAAGCAGGAGACGGAGGCTGGAGAGTCAGGGCGAACACTAAACAATCTGGCAGAGTACTGAGGGCAGAGCTGGGTATATGTAGTGTGGAGACAGATTAGGGAGTGGCTGCAGGTGTATGGAGAGACAGCAGGTGCAGGGAATGAACCGATTGAGGACGCGGCTGGATCTGGAATGATATGAGTTGTTAGTGGCAGGAAAATAAACAGGAAAATCATAGGACAGAGACGTGACATTGGGGATCAGATCAGTATATAAAAAAAACAAAAAAATAAATGCAGTTATGCATGATACAGCTTAAAGCCCAAAAAAAGATGAAAACAGATTTTTGTCATCAACTTGAAACATATTTAATCCTTGGTAAACAGTGTAATAGCACAAAAAGCTTGTAATACCGTATTTTCCGCACTATAAGGCGCACCTTAAAGCCTAAAATTTTCTCAGAAACCCGTAGTGCGCCTTATAATCCGGTGCGTCTTCTATATGCATTACTATTCATATTAATATTGGTTAAAAACATGATCACTGAAGTCTGGCAGACTGGCCGCCAGTCATGCCGCACTCCGCCACCAGAGGAGTACCCTCACAAGGCACTCGGGCCCACGCCCCCTAACAACGGTAGTCAAGGGGCGTCACCCAAGTCCCGGCTCTGACTGAGCTGCTCTCAGACGGTAGAGCAGACTGTAGGAGCACCGGTGATTGCGTGGCAAAATATAAGGAACTTTCAACAATTCTTTCAATAAAGTTTGACTGACTGACTGATCTCAGTATTTCCTAACTATTTGGCGTCTGAAATAACCCACTTTAAACTTAATTGGTCTAAAAAATGTCATTGTGCTGGAATCTAGTGACGGTCCATTCTATTAGTCTGTGGAAACACACGGAGAAACTGGCATAAAGGTGAATGAAAGACCCTCAAAGCTGAACTTCCAGCCTTTTATGAAATTACAAGAGCAGTCACTGCTAGACAAAGGTGTGCTGCATTGATTTACAAATGTAGTTATTATCTCTGGGCGGGCGGCGGAGGGGTGCATTCAGACTTGTGTATTCTGTCTGCAGCGACATGCTGTGAGATTCACGGCGGTGAGACACCGACGTTAAGTCAGTTCTAGGAGTAAAACAGCGTCATATTTGCCAGTAAATTAGCAGCCTGACATTAAAAACTAGTTAAAAATTTGTTTAGGACACACAGCAGCAAATAGCTGCACCTCACCTCCGACTGGACTACCGATCGATCGAAACAATATTTAATGAATAAATGAAGACGAACGTCGGAGCTTAAATATCTGCTTCGAACTTCAGATCAGGAAATAATCCGCTCTGTTCGCACTGACTGCACTTGTAATGAATTTAACCAGTTTTTAATGTCAGGTTTTTTAATATGCGTGTTGACTTCTTTCTAAGATGGCAGTGATCAAGTGATCAGGTTTCCTTGATGAGGCTCAGAATGGCTTATTGACATAACAATAGGGGCCATTCAAAGGTAGTCAGGAAGTCATGAATGCAATCATGACTGCCTGAGCAGCGCGGCTCTATCTAGTGGACGGATTGCGCAACTACAGCCTCTACAGTTTATCGAATACATTTTATTTATTTTTTATTGTGTTATAATCCGGTGCGCCTTATAGTGTGGAAAATACTCATGATAAATCAATTTCACAATATGATGTACAACTTGTGAACATAAACCTGGAACAGTGGTTGTGTTTTAGTTTTGGAGATTTGTATCACAAATTAATTTAAGGAAAAAAATGTTCAGTAAATAAAGTATGAAAGGATTATCTTTCTTAAAATCTCTTAATGTTAGTCTTCTAAATTCCAAGGAGATCTTTGCAGTTCCACAAATATTCAAGTTTGCCATAAATGCTGCTCACAAAAAGCAACTATGTACCTTTTCGTGGATGCATGATCCTCCATAAACAGCCATCAGGTGTTTACCCTTTTCTTGCAGGGAAATAATGTGGTTTCCCCATCCTAAGGTATACTTTTTCTCAGGAGAACACAACAATTTGACAGGGAGACATGCCTCCACATGTTCTCCACTTCTTGCATATATCTGATGGTTCATCTAGTGTGTGAGATTCTTTTTTGCCCATGTTGGTGCTATGATTTTGTTGCCATGTTGATTAGGCAGATGTAATTAACTGCAACTCCCTATTGCCATTGATTGAGTAGCTGGCAGAAAGCAAAGGTCTTCCAGAGGTCTGAGTAGTAACAAGACTCAGACTCACAAGTTCACAAGGAGACAGATGTTCTCAGGGTATTTGATTCTTCTGACCATGTGGACTAAAGTTAGCCAGCCTCACTTCATTGCACACATTAGCTGCTGTGCATAGAAGAGAGACATTTTCAATCTGCAGGCTGTCTCCACTACCTCACAGAAGAAAAATGCTAACTCTGATTCACTTCCCATGGAAAAAACAGCCAAGTCGACTTGGTGACAGAGGGAAAATATTGGGGTCTTTTAAATACAGAAATTCTGAGAAAGGAAATGGAATTGTGTCCATTTTCCTGACATAAAGAGCAGAGCACATAGAGACCAAATCATGATATTCACAAGAATAGGTCTAACCTCCTCCCCTCCCTCCCTCAGACTGTTTTTCCAGGGGATGGGGAAAGAAATGGAAAGAGTTCATGATTTGTATCATGATGGATGCCAACACAAATTGGGTAGCCACATTTTCTCTCAGAGGGGAGAGAAAGAGTTCACTGCATAGACCCACAGATTCACCACATCAAAAGTCGATTCAGATTTCTATCATACACCCCTCTGAGAAGTGGAGCCAATGAAAATAGGAAGAACAAAATTAAAGCAACCTTCTAAAACAGTAAAATGAGGGTGGTATTCATTTTCAGAAGTCAGTTAATACATGAGTAGAGGAGCTGCAGCACTACAGAACTCTTGTGTGGTCCCAGCTTTGCTTTCTTTCTTTCTTTGTCACCCCCCCACTCCACCCCCCTGACTCTTCCTCCTTCTCTCACATTTTCTCTCCCCTTTTTTGTGGCTCATAGCCTATGAGGTGGTGTTGGCCTCTTCCTTACTACACACCCAGTGGGGCTTTAAAAAGGCAGGACTGGAGGTCTTAGCAGCCATACACATTCACTCCCCGTGCCTTCGTCTATTGGTCTTGGTGTGCTGCTCTGAAAGCCGGCTGTGCCTATCTCACCAGCATCCAGGTTGCTTGGATTAGAGATGCGGATACCTCACTGCAGGGCCCCCAATCTTCTACTCATCTATTTAGGTCCCATACTACTGGCTGTGGGCCGGTTTGCTATGGAAAGCCAAGGTGAGGAGACGAGTAATGATACCTGAACCTTTTTGGTAGACAAATGGACATGACGACTCAAGCAAGGAACCTTTGCTTGAGAACTTGCTTCAGTTGAGTATAAAGTCATGTGAGACTTTACACCCACATGACTTTATACTCATGTGAGTATAAAGTCATGTATAAAGTCAGGTGGAATGTATTGTCTGTCTTGATGTAGTTGCAGAGAAGGGCATGTGAATGTATTTTTGCCTGTGTCTCCCTTTAATTGTACAATATGGGATGGAATGTGGATGTTTTTCTTTCCATTGTTATGGAGCATAAGGTTCTTTTTCTGACTTTTTCACTGTGAGACTCTCACAGGCTATGACAAATACTGTGAAAATCTGAAACATCTTCAAAAGTCTTGTGTCAAACGCAATATGCCCTACAACAGTCAAGTTGAGATAAAACAGTCATTTATTTTGTCTAAACTGGAGATCTACATATTTTCATTAATGCTTATAGCTTTCTTGTTCTAAAGCCATGTACAGTTAACAAAGGAGGAAAAAAAAATAGTTGGGTTTTTTCCCCCCCAGTTTGACATTGTTGTAATTACCAGTATTTGGATCTCTTGGGTAAACAACAAAGTCAAACATAATTCTAAATGTCAGAAGAAGGCCGAGGATATGCAATTCTATCACAATCACCCCTTCAAATAAACAGAGGATAAATGTGGTCTGGCTCGTAGTCTGGCCCGCCGTAGCGGGCCCGTGACACGCGGTGGTACATGACAATGAATGAATGAATGAATAAATGTAGTCTGACGGCTTGGTCGGTCCCAATATTCCACCCAGATTAGTGTAGTAGAGTACAATGTTTACCTTATATGTCTATTGTAACACTTCTTGATCTGCTTGGGCACTGATAATTAAAATATGTTTGACTTTTAGAAGGTAAAAGAAGTCTATGAGAGAGACGTTTCAGAGAAGGTGTTGTCAAGTAACTCATGCCTTTTAGCTTTATTTGTTGGCTTCCATACTAATGCTGATGCATAAAACCGTCGCCCATATTGACAGCATCTTCCCTTCCTCATCCACACTTATTTTTTCTGATACGCTATTTTCTCACTGAAAAGTAGGGCAGTCATTTTGTTTATATTACATTGTGATTTACACAGCGTCCTCTCCAGAGATCACATTAGGCTGTGCATTTATTCCCCCTAACCCACCCAGGCATGAGAGTCATACTGAAATCCTGTTGTGTGTAATGCCCCATAATTATATATCTGATTGTCTATCCATAAAATATCTTTGATCCACTCACTTCCATTCCTGCTCACCAACTGACTCATATCATTCTCTATCTTGGTGTGTGTTTCCATGTGGCAGAGCTGTATGAACTACAAAGAGAACCAGCTTATTGGGATGCTCAGGCCAGGGAAATGTTGGATGCTGCACTAAAACTCCGCCCTCGGAATCACAAGGCCAAGAACATCATACTGTTTCTTGGCGATGGTAGGTCATATCTATTCCAGCACATATTCAATTCTGACTTGGTTGTGGTTGACATTTGAAAAGAAAAAGATATTACAACAAGAAGGGCATCCAGCATGTAGCATAAAACAAAAAACAAAACAAAATAAAAAAGGCCTCTACATATAATATGTAGTACATTTATTGAAATCTCATACAGGTGTGGGTTACCGACTGGACCCAGTTGGTGGAGACAGATTATCTGCTGTCAGGACCCTAAATGGGGAAAATCACTGAAAGGTACACAGGCTAAAAGCAAGTGAAACAAAGCCCAAAAAAACCACTTTATTTGACAAATACTGGAAACTTATTTTCCATGTGTATATACCTGTGTTTGCATGGATGTGCTTAATTTAGACTTAGGAATTTTCAGGAACAACTGATATTAATTGAAAATGTAGAAGCCAGAAAAAAAAAATCCACCTCAACCCTCACCTTGAGCCTTTATCCCATGAAGTATAGACCTGAGCTCTCATGCAACAGAAATATGTTAAACATCATCCTATCTGCATAAATGGATCATTGGCAGGTTCGTTTCAGATTCCAGCATAGAGCTACATTTGAGCTGGAGAATACCCTGTGAGAGAGATCGTTTTACATGGGCTCTCACACAGTTCTTTAGAAAGTTTTTTAGACAGTTCTTTAGAAAGTCACCACATTACTTGTTAAACTAGTAAGGGTGTCAAAGCATTACAGCCGTTCAGCATTGACAAGATATTACCCTTGGAAGCTGATGGAGACCAAAATGGAACTAGAGTGGGTATGATTATTGGTTTTGCAACAATTACGTCAGAAGAAAACACAACTTCTATTCCATAGTCCAAGCTAATGTTGAAAATCACCTGCTGCCACCTATTCCATAAGTTGACCTTTACATTGTATTTTTGGAATAGGAGGTGGAATAACCAGTAAACTTGTAGGATTTCTTTGTGAGCAAAGAAACAATAAGTTTATAGTCACTGTTTTAAATCAAACCCACTGTGGGGCTCATTGAGTGCCAACAAATGTTGGGGACATTCTCCTGAGAGAACATCTGCACAGCATATGTTTTTTTTATATTGTTCATTATTTACATACAGTACATGATTTCCGTTAGCAGTCGTCTTCTTTTCTGTCTTTTTTGACAAATTCCTTCATTGCTTCATGCTCATGCAAAATTAACTAGGGGTTCTAATTAAAAAACATTCCTCTATAACAAAACCATTGGTCAAATACTTACTAAGCAGAAGGGATGGCTGTTCAGTGAATATCCACTTTGTACCTGCTACATGCTAGTGACTGCTTATGTGGCATTGTTTCTGTGGCAATCACTGATTATATATTCTACCAAAGGAATTACATTTGCCAGTTGAGGAAAGTTTCCATTTGTACCTAATTTGATGGATTCAACAATAACTGTCACTTGCATGATATATTTACAGACAGTGGTGCATGAGAGTCTTTCTTAAAGGGAGCTGTTGAAAGGAACAGAGATTTAATGTGCTTTTCTTGTTAACTACTAAAATGTCTGCTTTAAATCAAACCTACTGAGTCACATTTCTGGGTGGTCGAGGATTAGTTTTCTGCCCAACTATTCCCTGCGCAAAGCATGCTCTCAGTTTTATTATTGTGTTGGCAAAAGGGAGAGCTGAGTGCATCACAGCAAACCTGAGCTTCGTCAAGTAGGGGTTTCGTAGGGGTTTCAGCAGCAAAATACAAAAGCAGACCACAGGAAGACATAAAACAAGTCCCGTAATTGACTAAAAAGAGTGATCAAAGGTATACATTGTGAGTTTTATGTCTTTCATCACAAATAGTTATATAAATGAATTTTATTGTATGGTTTGTAAGTTGTATGTTGTAGCAAAAGTGGTCAGAATACTTTGCATGGAAGACTCAATCTGAGAATTTTGTTTGAAAATGTGGTTGTCATGGAAAACCACTGCCTTACATACCCTGCATTTGTGGATTCTGTTGATGTTAATAGCCTTGAAATGCCTTTGACTTTGTTTGCTCATAAAATTCCTAAATGCCTTTTTTCCCTCTCATTCTGAAAGATGAGCCTTAAAAACAAGCACATTGTAATTAATATGACTGGCCTGTATATTTCAAAAGTTCTCAAACTGGTTAGAGGTCAGTTTTGGCTCTTAGGTGACAGAACAGCAAAATGTCACAAATTATATGAATATGTGGAGGACACAGATTTGGTGTAAATAACTATTTCTTTGTTCTCACCCAGTATTTAATTAGACTGCACTTGTGAAATCATTACACTGCAAAAGAATCATATCAGTGAACCTTCACCTGTCAGCTGTGGCTTCACAGGGATGGGGGTGTCCACAGTGTCAGCAGCCAGAATCTTGCGAGGTCAGATGGACGGCAAGTCAGGAGAAGAGACAATGCTGGCCATGGACACATTCCCATATGTGGCCCTGTCGAAGGTAACAACACAACTATGTGAAAGGGCAGTACAGATTTGTAAAATTACTACATTTATTATTATATAATTATTACTATTACAGTACCATTATTATTATCATTATTATTAGTTTGACACACCGTTAGTTTGTGAAATTTTATCACTTTTTATCATTAAATTAATGTATTTTATACATATACTAATAGAAAAATTGCTTGCACAAAGTGTTAAAGATAAAAAGGGACCAGTCCTTATTACCACCACTTAAATTATTTTATTGTTATTAAAGTCCTGATTATATATCACTGTCACCAGACAGGAGTGAAGTACAACTATGGTGCAGGATATGAATAACTGTGATACATTCATTCTAGTTCTTTTATGCCTTTGCACTTGGTGAACTTTTCTTTGTATCCCTTACATGTTTTTGTCTTGCCTCATGTAACCCTGCTCTTACTTAAGAAGACAAATATTTGCCTGAAAGAAAATTCTTCAAGGATTTGACTAAAATTAACATTTTGACTGGAAATGCTGACATTGTGGAAGAAATGGTGAAAATGAGGTTATAAGTAAATGTAGCATTCAGGTCTGTGGTTGAACCTGATCCCTAAATCATAATAATGACCTGTAAATGAGAGCGTGAATGAATCTGAGTGTTCAGTATCTTAGTGTTCTAACCTACAATTTAGAAATGAAAATAGTACTAAGAAAATTCTGTTTACTTCCTGTTCTCTTTGTAAAGTTTGCATTTCTAACCCACAGACCTACAGTGTGGATAAGCAGGTAGCTGACAGTGCGAGCACTGCTACAGCCTACCACTGTGGGGTGAAAGCTAATGCTAAGACAGTAGGTCTCAGCGCTAATGCAGTGGCCTATGAGTGTAACACCACATTTGGTAATGAGGTCTATTCAGTCCTACGACGTGCTAAAGCACAAGGTAAAGCCATGTAATATCTTAGCAGTGTTTTACACACCATTACACCATGATTAAAGTACTGTAGTATTTGTTTTAGCATTTTTTCATGTTTGAATTCAAATGAAGCTTTTGGATAATGAATGAAAATGATTTTGTTTTATTGATATTTAAATGTGATTCCTACACTGAGAGCAAAGTTAAATTCTATGGATATATAACTACAAAGTTTATAGAAACAAACTAAGTAAGGTCTCACTGACAATAGTTGGTTCTACCAATGTAACAAAAATTGCATTGTGCATGACTGTCTAGCTGCCTCTGTTTTCGTCTCTACCTGCATTACACAGGTAAATCCGTTGGTTTAGTGACGACTACACGTGTCCAACATGCCTCTCCAGCCGCCGCTTATGCTCACTCCGTCAGCCGTAGTTGGTACAGTGATGCAGACCTTCCTTCTAGTGCCCTCAAACAGGGTTGTGTTGACATTGCAACCCAAATGGTCTACAACGTTGACATTGATGTATGTAGGAACAACATAGATAAGGCAGTGACCTACAGCATAAGCCATCATAAACTCATAATATAGATATAATGATTGTGTAAATTGTACCTTTCAGGTTATTCTGGGGGGAGGAAGGATGTACATGACACCAAAGGGCACCCCAGACCCCGAGTACCCAACCTCCAGCTCTCGCAAGGGTGACCGCAAAGACAGGAAGAACCTCATTGATGTGTGGCTGAAGGCTAAACCAGTAGGCACTGCTGTTGGGTTTTGTCATATATTTTAATTTTACGAGTAGTGACATCAAGTTTGTTGTTTTTTAGAACAAGAAATCACGCTATGTGTGGCACAGGAAGGAGTTTGATGAAATAAATGTTAAATCTACTGACCGGCTGATGGGTAGGTATGAATATGTCACAAAAAACTGAAGGGAAGAAATAACAAAGCTAAGTTAAGTTTCTTTCTTTTAAATTTACAAAATCAGTGGCTCAGAAAACAGCATTTTATCTATCCGGTGAAGGAAAGTAGTCATCATGATAATGAACCATAGATTCACGATTCACTTATATTGTTTGCAGTAATTACAACCGTAAAACCAAAGGGTGTATAAGTGATACTTATGTCAATAATACAGATGAAATAAAACTCACCTTGCATATATACAGTATATGTATACATATATGGAGAGAGAGAGAAACAAAGAAAAAAAGAGCGAGAGAGAGCTACAAACGAATGTGCAAAGGAAAGCAGAACAAACCTAAAAAAATATGAGCATGAATCATAAAAACATAGAAAAAGTGATTAATCCCCATTATCGTTGAAACAGCTTGAATATTTGGTGAGAATTTAAATACTGAAAGAAAGAAGCAAAACACGTTTGTGAGACAAGCTTAAGTCTATGTTTACACTTGTTTAGTGTTTTTTATTGTGTAATTGTCCTCTTAACACTCTAACTTTGCCTCCACACGCACACTTATGTTTTCTCTCACTGCGTCCTTTGGCTGTCCGTTAAAGGTTAACTCATATTACCATAATTCAGTGCCAAAGTCAATGTAATACACTGTTTTTTTCCAGGTCTGTTTGAGCCAAAGGACATGAGATTTGAGGTCTTTCGGAATACCACCCGCGACCCCTCCATTGTGGAGATGACAGAGAAGGCCATACAAATTCTTAGCAAGAATCCCAAAGGATACTTCCTGTTTGTTGAAGATGAGTACTTGATAAACAATTCTCATAACCAGTCTTTTAATTGAAAATCTCTAGTAAGATATTCTAAACCTGGTCTAATTAATTTACTTTTTGCCATTCTGTTACGAGGGAGAATTGATCATGGCCACCACGATGGCATAGCCAAGCTGGCACTGACAGAAGCTGTGATGTTTGACAGTGCTATTCATCGTGCTGCACAGATAACCAGAGAATCGGATACCCTCACAGTGGTCACTGCCGACCACTCACATGTCTTCACCTTTGGTGGCAACACACCCCGTGGGAATCCTATCTTTGGTATGGTTCAACACAGAAACACTTGAATCCAAGACTTGCAGGAAAAGTTTAAAAAAATGTAGATTTGTATTGAGATGTGAATCAAATTGAAAATAGCCAGCCTAACTTAGAATTAATAGGTGAATTTTAAAATTCTTTTATTTACTTTTAAATCCCTGAATGCTCTTGCCCGGCCTTACCTCGCTGAGCTTCTACTCCCTTACGTACATGCTCACTCTCTCAGGTCAGCTGATCAGCTACTTCTGAGTGTGCCCAAGACCAAACGGAAGCTCAGAGGGGACCGTGCCTTTGCTGTTGTGGCTCCTAAATTATGGATTAATCTGCCTCAACAAATCAGACAGGCCTCTTCCCTGTCTGTTTTTAAATCTCTTGTGAAAACCTACCTCTTCTCCTTGGCTTTTAACATCTAGATAGACACTGGATTTTATTTTATTTTATCTTATTTTTATTGCTCTGATTGTATAGCTTTTGCTTTTATCCATGTTTTATGTTTTTAATTGATTTATTTTACTTACAATATTTGAGCCATTTTGTCTTTTATCTATAATGTTTGTTGTTTTTATTTATTCGTCTGTACAGCACTTTGGTCGACTGTGGTTTTTGTAAAGTGCTCAACAAATAAAAATTGGATTGGATTGGATTGGATTCTCAAAAGGGAGACAAGAGTCTGTGTATTCACTTTCCCTTTCTGTGAAAATATAACACGCTACTATGGGGTGGTGCTGACATTGTCATTATTTGTGTAATTACTTGTCTTTCAGGTCTTGCACCGAAGAAAGCTGATGATAAAATGCCTTTCACAAGTATCCTGTATGCCAACGGTCCTGGTTATGTTCATATAAATGGAACCAGAGGGAACATCACGATGGTGGATTACTGTAAGCACAAACTAAGCACAAATGTCTTTCAGAGGCTGTGCTGATATATACACAGACAGGACTGGTGTGGTTAGATCTGACTCTTTCTCCTCTTCCGTCTTTTTCTCTGGAAGGAAAAGATGGCTTTTACTGAGCTGACTTCTGTTCTCTTGTCTATGTAATCCCACTGTAACTGCTTGAATGATTATACAATAATATTATTGAAATATTATGATTATAAGTCTTTATGAAACTGGAAAGCAATGATCCAGTTCCTCCTCCTCTTGTCCTGCATCATTTGTGTCAGTCAGTAGATGAGTGGGTGCACTAGGTTGAACTACCTCCATCCAGGGATGAATTACTTTTCAAACCTACAATTTCATATGAGGTCCAAAGATCACTTTCTGATCTTGGAACCTGCAGTTACGTCTAAAGATGATAGTCTTCCATTGCCTAAGGTAAAGATGTAATCACAAATGAGCTTTTTTACTCCTAAAACTTCACTTATACATCAAGACAAATATGAAGCACTGCAGTGCACTAGTTTCATGCACGGAGTGTATGTCTCATGCACCCAGTCGGGTGGGATATGGGAAATGAACGAATGAATGAATGAATGAAATAAGAAGCATAGCATTCATCAGTGTCTACATGAAAATGAAAATGTTAAAGCTAAAGCACTAGACGGATTCATGCTTTACAACAGATCACTGAATAAAATAGTACAGAAGGACTCTGTTTCAGGGCTGTTTGTGTCATGATCAGTCTAGGGTTCTGTATGGTTCCATGATCCAGGATCAGTGATCTTGTCGCTTTCCTTCCTCAGCAGGGATATGAGACACACCTGTGGCTCACTGATTTCAGCTGGTTTCTTAAACCAGCCTCGACTCTTCCTCATTGCCAAATTACTAGTGTTTGTGTGTTGTTTTTGCACCAGTTAGAGTTAAACTCCTAGGTTTTTGGTTGACACTATGTGAATATCCCCCTTTGAGGTGGTTTTTATGTTTATTTGTACTTAGCCCTTCATGGCGGTTTCTCTGATGATGCTTTGGTTTTTATTTGAATATTTAACCCAAAACAAGATTTTTTGTTCTACTTTATTTTCAAATAAGTCTGCGTGCAGTTTTTACTCTGCATCTGGGTCCTGGCTTTGTGTGAACATTCCATAACAGTTTGTTTTGTCTTATAAATTCAAAAACACTTGAGTAGCCCTCTTCCTTTCCTACATTGTATACTTGTTACTGTGGAGGGAAATCTTTCTTAAAAGATGGTTAGTGATTGTTGTAATTGTACAAAATGGGCTTAAATTTGCAAAAAAAAATTTGCAAATTTGTAATTATGCTTAATTATGTAAATTACCCCTATAATCTTTATAATACATATTTTTATATAAAACACAGTCCCAAAAATATCTATGACACAATTCAATCTCACTAGCCTCTCAGGCATCCTGTATAATCTATTGAAATTATTTAACTTAACTGATATCAAAGGGAGGATATTAAATTGTAAATTGAAGTGCACTTTATTCAGGTTATTTGTTCCAGTGCTGTGAGAGAACAGTGATATTTATAATGTCTTACTTTTGATGATGTAACCATTGCCTTCTTACTTCTGCAGATGACGAGGAATATATGCAGCAGGCTGCTGTCCCATTGGATGCTGAGACACATGGCGGAGAGGATGTTGCCATCTATGCTAAAGGCCCAATGGCTCACCTCTTCCATGGTGTGAAAGAGCAGAACTACGTGGCACATGTCATGGCCTATGCTTCCTGCTTGGAACCCTATACGAACTGCCCTCCTCACCACCATACCCATACCTCAGGCTCCATTGTTAACACAGCCTCCAACCTCTTGTTTGGCTTGCTCATCATCATCATCTATTTACTCAGATGACACCCCCCTCTACTCCCTAGGCACATCAGTACACGTTGACTCGTACAAAGACACATGCATGTACAGTATGTGTGCAGCAAGACAGACAATTGCAACAAATACACATTCACTCAGAGAGAGATTGAATATATGCAATACTGTTTCTGTCAATGAAAATATACCACATGCATCTGCATCCTGATTGTACAATTTGCATTACTTTAACAAAATCCGTGCATGTTGTAGTCCTATTTGAATCCAAACATTTGCCAGCTTTTTAGTACTGTTTCAAACCTGTGCCTGCGACACCACTACTAACTTGAATTTACTAGATTATTTGTTAGTTAAGATTTTGTCCTGTGTTCACTAGCAGCCCTCTACTTGTTCCATGCTGTTAAACATTAACAACGTGTTGTTATTTACCAGTTACACATTAATCTGAGGTGTCTCTCGGAATCAATGTCAAAGAAACAAGCAGGATGACAGGTAACCATTCAGTCTTGGACCACAGAATGCACAACTGTTGATGTGCATTATCATCACCATCCAGATGACACGACGGTACACAGATCCAACGGCAAATATTTAGAAGCACAGACCTTACAAGAGATTCATAGAGATATTCCTGGAAAACATGTAACTCTTAAGGATTTTGTTACGTTTGTATTTTGATCTCATTGGCTCCAAGTCATGGATCCGTTTTCTGTCCGAACTTGTCACTTGATATGTTTTGGTTTTGATTTGAATATGAATGTATTTTATAAGCAAATATTGCCAATGTATTTTTATACTGTTATTGCAAATGTTACATAAAGAATGATAAATAGCATGTTCTCAGTAAGTCAGTTGCCTTACTCATTAAAAGCAATTGCTATATACACGTGTGATATATTAAGACAATTAATCTGGAAATATCATCCCTGGAAATACCAGAATAAATAAAAAGGGAACCACAGCATATCAACAAAAAATCCATCCATCCATCTTCATCCGAGTAATCCACAGCTGGGTCTTTAAATTTTTTATTTTTTTTTTACAATCACTTCATTTAGTTAAGTGACGCAAGGTTGAACTTTAAACAAACAACGCTCTGTCACAGCAAATTCCTTGACATCAACCTTTCGGGAAAGGTTATACTGTATAGGTTATATTGGGTTATAAAACATTAGGATTTATGGCTATAATATAAAAGGTTGCTGGTTGCTTCTGGTTGATATCTTCAGATTATTAGATAAGATAATAAACCCCACAGTGGGGAAATTTGCGCATATGAAATATACATATTCACATATTGTAAACATTAACATATATCATATTATCAAAAATTTACAGTTATATTTACACTGTAAAACTATACACTATAAACTACAGAACTGCAGATTACATTGGTCATCCAGATTTTGAATGTTGTGTTCCTTGAGTTCTTTGAGTGGACTGCTGGGAGGATTGCTGGTTATACGGTCTGACGGCCGTGGTCAGGAAAGACCTGCGATAGCACTCCTTCACTCATCTTGGGTGAAGCAACCTATCACTGAAGGTGCTCTCCAGTGATCTTAGTGTGCCCTACAGAGGGTGGGAGTGGTTCTTCATCATCGATGACAGCTTGGCTCCTCTCCACCACCACCTCCACTGAGTCCAGGGAGCATCCTAGGACAGAGCCTGCCTTCCTAATCAGCCTGTCCAGTCTCTTCCTGTCGGCCACAGTGATGCTGTTCCCCAGCAGACCACCCCATGAAAATTAGCTGAGGCTACTACTGTGTCATAAAAAGTCCTTAGGAGTGGCCCCTGCACTCCGAAAGACCTCAGCCTCCTGAGCAGATAGAGTCTGCTCTGACCCTTTTTATACAGTGAGTGAGTGTTGGTACTCCAGTCCAGTTTATTGTTCAGATGAACACCCAGGTACTTGTACAAGGACACCACCTCGATGTCTGTACCCTGGATCTTCACCGGTGTAACTGGGCAGAGTGATTGCCTGCGGAAATCCACCACCAGTTCCTTGGTTTTACCCGCGTTGATCTGGGGGCAGTTCCGCTGGCACCAGTACACAAAGTCCTGGGTCAGTTCTCTGTACTCTCTGTCATCCCCATCAGTGATGAGGCCAACAATTGCAGAGTCGTCAGAGAACTTCTGCCGGTGACATGTGGAGGAGTTGTAGGAGAAGTCTGCAGTGTAGAGGGTGAACAGGAACGGAGCCAGAACCGTTCCCTGCGGTGCCCCCGTGCTGCAGACAACTGTGTTTGACACACAGTCCCATGTCCTCACGAACTGCAGGCGATTGGTCAAGTAGTCAAGGTACTTGTAGTAGTAGTAGTAGTGAAGTGGTAGTTCTGATAGGAACGGAGGAGGTGGAGATTGTGCAGATCTATAAATATCTTGGGCTGTGGCTAGACTAATAACTTATTTCCCTGATGTACCCTCCTGAAGGGATGAATAAAGTCCTACTCTACTCTCTCTCTCTCTAGACAACAAGCTAGACTGGACCAACAACACGAGGCAGCTATACAAGAAAGCACAGAGCAGGATGCTCTTTCTTAGGAGGCTGAGGGCATTCAAGTCTGCAAGAAGCTCCTGTGGATGTTCTCTCAGTCTGTGGTCACCAGCATCCTGTCGTACGCTGTGGTGTGTTGGGGAGGGAGCGTGACCAAGGCGGATCTCTCCAGGCTGGAAAAGCTGATCAGGCAGGTCAGCTCGGTGGTTGGCATGAAGCTGGACCCTCTGGCAACGGTGGCAGAGAAGAGAACCTTGGACAAACTGCTGGACATCATGGACAATGTCAGCCACCCTCTGCACACCGTTATCAATAACCAGAGGAGCTTGACAAGCATGACCAGCCAGAGGATGCGCCTCCCAACATGCAGGACCAACAGACTGAAGAACTCCTTCATCCCCCGAGCCATTAAACTGCTCAACTCCTCTCTGGGGGAGGTGAAGAAAAGGAGAGTACACACTAGGGTGGAGGGATAACAATAAATAAATAAATAAATAAAATTTACCAAACAATGTAAACAATACACACACTACCTATGCCTATCCATGTCTATTTATTCATGCCCTTTATTCCTTAGCCCATTGCCCTTTATTCCTTAGCCCATTTATGTCTCTGTATTTATATATTGTCTTTATTTAGTAGGTTATTTATTATTCTCTCTATCTGGTGGGTTATTTATTTATTAGTCTTTCTATTTATTTCTATTTATTATTTCTGTGCACTCACTGTGCTGTGTGTAATGTGAAGGAGAAATTAATTTCCCTGATGGAACCTCCTGAGGGGATGAATGAAGTCCTGTCACGGTTCGGCGTGGCAGTGCTGGTGCGTGGCAGGGAGAGGCCAAGCTGGTGGGTGGAGCCACGGCTCCACACCTGAAGCTCATCCACACACCGTGGTGAACTTCACCTGAACTTGTTTGAGCTAATGACTAAGGCTTTTTAATCCTGGCTCAATGAGAGCTCAGAGCTGGTTTATTGCTCATGTTTGGTTCCTGGTAATCTGTCTTGTTTTTTTCTAATTCTTTTCTGTCTGGTTAAATTTTGAGTTTCTGATTAAATCATGGATGACAGTTTTGCCTTTGGTGTCCTGCATTTGGGTCCATACCCTGCCCCACATGACAAGTCCTACTCTACTCTCTCTCTCTCTACTCTCTCTAGTCCAATATCCAGTCCATGAGGTGGTGGTCCAACCCGGTGATCTCCAGTTTGTCCCTCAGAAGTGCCGGTTGTATTGTATTGAAAGCACTGGAGAACTCAAAAAACATCAGCAATATATCAGGAATATATGACACAATAAAAAACAGATAATGGATCCATTAGAACACCATTATGACTATGATTACTCCTTTACAGTTGATCATAAATACTTTGATTAAGCCCTGACCAAGCAACAAGAATGTTTGCCCTTTTTAATTTGTTGTTCATACTCCTGTCACATGTCATGTTATTCATACAAGACATGATACACAGGAATATGAACAAAAGGTGTGTGTGTGTGTGTGTGTGTGTGTGTGTGTGTGTGTGTGTGTGTGTGTGAGTGTGTGTGTGTCTTTGATTAAGCCCTGACCAAGCAACAAGAATGTTTGCCCTTTTTAATTTGTTGTTCATACTCCTGTCACATGTCATGTTATTCATACAAGATATGATACACAGGAATATGAACAAAAGGTGTGTGTGTGTGTGTGTGTGTGTGTGTGTGTGTGTGTGTGTGTGTGTGTGTATGTGTGTGTGTGTGTGTGTGTGTGTGTGTGTGTGTGGGGCACATAACCTCACATCGAAAGGCACCTCCATGTGATCTTTGCTCCCAAACTGCACCTATAAAGGGACCTCAGTGCACAGTATTCCTTTACTCACTTTTTTAAAATTAACGTTTAGTTAACACCATGGCCAACAAACATAAGTTTATTTTCACTGGATTACTGGTTTTCACCTCATTGCAGTGGACTTTGTCTGTTCCAGGTAAGGATATGATACATAATTCTGTCATATTTTTAGGTACCTGCATAAACTAAAAAAAATTCACTTTTAGACTTCTGTAACCAAATTTCAAAGGCAACACCACAACATGTGATACAACGCCTAAATGTAGCAATTCAAGAAAGATAAAAAATGAGACATGACAAGAAGCATATTCTGTTTATTGGCTGATAGTTCTTTGTATACAATATACAATGCATAATGAATAAAACCAGAAAGATCACATAGCCCCTTTTATTCTTTTTTTGTTATTCATTCATATCTAATGTAAGCATTACATATAGAACTTCATTCTAATCTCACACCTAATAAAAAATTTATTACAATATGTCATTGCAAGTAAATAAGTAGCTTGAATGGGGATAATTACTTGCAATTTGGGAAATGTAAGCTCATTGAAATGTAACACGTTATTTAAATATTTAAATGCAAAGTTTTTATTTCACATTTAGCATCAAAGAATTTTTTCAATTCTGAATCTGCATATTTTATTTTATTCCGTGAGAGTTAGTGTTTCAAAATTCATATAATCTGTAACTATTTGCACAAGCGGATGAAGGAAATGAATTAATGTATGAATGAATGAATGAATGAAGGTATGAATGAAGGTAAATTATCACAATTCATTCACTTATAACACTTCAGGTTGTGGATTATCATATTGTATGTTTTTTTGACAACAGTTGAGGAACTCCATGCTACTTATTGGAACAACAAAGGAAGGGAAGCTCTCCACAGTGCCATGAATATGCAACTCAATAACCGACAAGCAAAGAACATCATCCTCTTCCTGGGGGACGGTGAGTTCAGAAAATACATTTCCAAGCAATTCAAGTAGTTTTATTGAATTGCAACACCACAAAGTTTTTATCTCACATTTAGCATCACAGAATTTTTTTTTTAATTTTTGAATATGCTTACAATTTGGTTGATATATCCAATGCTTCAAAGCTAAAGTGGGTTATCATCAACATTATGTTAGTTCACCAAGTGACACATCAGAATGCCAACTCTCTAAATTTGTAGAAGGACTGGGTGACAGATCTGTAAAGGAAAGACTAATTCTGAATTATATTTTGCATTTAATTTTGTTTCCAGTACAGAAATACCATTCAGGGTAAAGTCACAATTTATGATGCGATACTCAGCCATGACTTGGCATCAGATTGATAAAGCCATTTCTGTCCCGCACCTTCTTCTGGTCAGTCGATGATCCAGTGTTTGGCAACTCGACTCATTTACAAATTTATGGATGAATAATTGGTTTATCATTACATTTACCTCCACCTTTGCCCTAGAACATGCTGACTGCAGGATATTTCATATATTATCAGTGATTTGGATCAATCAGTAACATTTAATGGCATCAAAAATGACATGGAAATATACTGCAAATTTCTTACCAAGAATAAATGGCATATTCAGCCTTGAATTTTATATATTGACAGTAAGTTATCGCCCAGAGTTTACAGACTTACTATGAAATGTAGTTAATCCTTTGAAGTGAAGGACCACAAGATCAAATTTGCGCAAAGAAAAATATGGAATATTTCTGTATTCCTTTTTTGTCAATCTGTGATTCTAATACGTTGAATAACTTTCACCATCCTTTCAACTCTCATGATCAGTTGAGCCTTATGAGATTCCCAGAACACAATGGCAGCCTTGTCCCAAGCTCGGTTGATTTTATCAAACACTCAGGTGCATTTTCCACCTGTTTCTAGGTATGGGGGTAACGACAGTGACTGCTGCACGGATCCTCAAAGGCCAGCTGGCAGGAAAATCCGGGGAGGAGACCAGTCTGGTTATGGATACCTTCCCTCATCTGGCCCTATCTAAGGTCGGTGCACTCTGACAGACACATTGAGAGAAAGCTACATTTGTATGTGTTTTTGAACGACTGAAATGAAAACACCACACACATCTATAGATAGTAAAATTACCTTAACCAAATGCTAATTCTAATTCTATTTTCATAACACACTAACAAGTTAAGATTAAACTTAAATGTCTTAAATGTTTTGCACTATATACAGGCTGGAGGTATAGGTAGTCAGTTCTTTTCATCCCTGCTGCCAACATGAAAACACAGTTGGGACCTATCATTCCATCCCAGTTTAAACAGACAATGAACATACAACAAAATGTAACTTACTGAGCTCTTAAAATATAGTAAGGCAGGTTTTCTATGACCTGAGGTTACAAACATCAGCCGTTTCATCCAAGAATGGAATCTCACCGTATGTCTCAGTTTATGTCTTCTGGATAAAAACATCTACTAAATGCCTGTGTGTATGTTTGTGTGTGTGTGTGTGTGTGTGTGTGTGTGAATGTGAATGTGAATGTGACAGACGTACAATGTGGACCAGCAGATGCCAGATAGTGCTGGTACAGCTACAGCCTATCTTTGTGGTGTGAAGGCCAACTATGGTACCTTGGGTGTCACTGCTGCCTGCCCAAGGTACAACTGTAGCGCCACCTATGGGAATGAGGTTACATCAGTTCTGCACCGTGCCAAACAAGCAGGTATGCTCAGCTTCCCCCATCTTTGATTTGTGCTCATTTCATATTGACCCTTAACCCAACTAGCACAACAGAGTTTTTTTGGGGAGGGGAGTACCTCTACTCCAACACTGTGTAGATGTATAGATACCCTCTTAAAAACCGGTGTATCTTTGTACGTTTACTCTTTAATATTTTTTTGAAACAATCTTGGGTTTTTTTGGTGGCATATACTCTATATGGTAACATCTTGAGTTACCATATAGAGTATAAAAGATGTCCTGTTACGACCTGAACGGCTTTATATGCTTTAGGAAAATCAGTTGGAATTGTTACCACAACCAGAGTTCAACATGCCTCTCCTGGTGCAAACTACGCTCACTCTGCAAACCGAGGCTGGTATGCTGACTCTGATCTCACCGCTGAGGCTGTCCAAAATGGCTGTCGAGACATTGCTTACCAACTGATTCACAACACAGAGATAAATGTAAGCCCTTATATTGTGGTGGAATTGAAGCAAAACAATACAGCACTCTAGTTTACTTGAATTGAACATAAAATTTCACTGTAGGTGGTGATGTCTGGGAAGTGTTTTGTCCACATACAGCATAAGAAACAGAACGGGATACAATCACTCTAGGTCTGCTAAACTTTAAAATACTCACAGTATGAAATAAAAAAATGTCTCGATTCAGGTCATTCTTGGTGGCGGCCGTCAGTATATGTTTCCCAGAGACATGCAAGATCCAGAGTATCCAACTTATCGAGGAGATCGAAATGATGGACAAAATCTCGTTATGGAGTGGCTAAAGAACAAAAAGGTAAAAATTGAATTTTTCATGGGTTCTCATCTGGTTTTGCCTGTATCTTCATATTTTACATAACTTAATAACTAATAATTTTAAAAATATTTCACTCTTTCCCTAAAGAATGCTAAATATGTTTGGAACAAAGCTGAGTTTGATGCTGTTAATCCTGCAAATACAGACTTTCTGATGGGTAAGAAGAACTTTTCTTTGATGTTGTTCATGTGGTTCAAAGACAACATAACTTCATGTACCAAGCAAAGTCACAAAACAGCAGATTGTAAATATGGACACAGTACAATTGTACACTGCACTATATTCTGCAGTCTCAGGTTGCAATTTATAGCAATATGTAAACACGTCTCTTATTATTTCTGCCTTGCAGAAAGTGCATATGAAAATGCACATAAACACGTGTTTCTAATTTGTTATGACTAAGGCTGTAGCTTCTTCCCTCCTTTAGGTCTCTTTGAACCCAAGGACTGCCGCTACGAGTTGGAGCGTGATCCATCCAAGGACCCCTCCCTTACAGAAATGGTGGAGAAAGCTATTCAGATTCTCAGCAAAAACAAAAAGGGATATTTTCTGTTTGTGGAAGATAAGTGTCATTATTTTCTTCTTTTACATTATAATTCAATTTTTGAACAATTTAATTTCCATTTATTAAAAATTGAAAATTTGATTAAAGCAAAGTCTTTGAACATGAGATTGTTTTAACACTAGTGATTATTGTAGGCTCTCACTTTTAAAATGATGGAACAATTTTAGTTTTGGTTGTATTATCATATATTAAAACAATAATTTGATATACAGTACATAACTACGATACTTTCTACTACTACTTAAACTGACAAACTGATCATCAAGTAATATTTTGAGTGATATACTGCTCCTATCAATTATATTCTTTTGGGCATCAAGGGGGAGAATTGATCATGGACACCATGGCAATAGGGCCAAAAAAGCTCTCTATGAGACGGTTGAGTTTGACCAGGCAATTGGGCGAGCAGCTGAACTCACTAGTGAACAGGAAACCCTGTCTGTTGTAACCGCTGATCATTCCCATGTCTTCGCATTTGGAGGACACTCCATCAGAGGAAATCCTGTTCTTGGTAAAATGCACATTTTGAATTTTACAAAAAGCTAATGGACATTTGATGATAAAAAGTGAATATCATCCGGAGTTCCACATTTGAAGAAACCTGTAGATACCCATTTGTTTTCTGATTTGCAGGAGTGTCACATTCAATAGCTGAAGATAACAAGCATTTCACCACTGCTGTGTATGGGAATGGACCGGGGTACAAAATGGTCAATGGTACTCGACCAGATGTGAATGTGACAACTTCATGTAAGTGTACATTGTTACTCTAAGTGACCAACTAGCTCTACCTAGTGGTGTGATTGGATATCTCCTGCAGTAGCAGAAGGAAAGGATGAAACCAGATACATATGCACGCACGCACGCACGCACGCACGCACGCACACACACACACACACACACACACACACACACACACACACACACACACACACACACACACACACACAGTTCTTTATATTAAATTGTCATCTTGATCCATCTAACATGATCCTATTTAACCTATTGCTCCTCAGCAAGCAACGACTACCGTCAGCAGGCTCCAGTTCCTCTTGATTCAGAGACCCACGGCATAGAGGATGTAGCAATCTTTGCCAAAGGACCCATGTCACACCTTTTCCATGGGGTGCAGGAGCAGAGCTACATTGCCCACGTCATGGCTTATGCTGCTTGCCTGGAGCCCTATGACAATTGCAAACTGCCACCACCCAGTAATGCCGGTTTCATTCACCCAAGCCTGCTGCTCCTACTGATGGGCCTCATTTTGTCTTTGCTCTACACATGAATGCATCTTGATCTTTGAATAGCTGTCATTAGATATTTTGTTCAAAAAATAAATTATTGTTCACACTTTCTGTATGGAATTTCAGAGCTTTAAAACCCTTGAAATTTTATGTAATATGAAATATTTTAGATACTTGACACTGATGATTGTCCAACATTCTTATGTATCTATGTGCAAAATGCTCATACAATACAATCAATACATTGTCCAGATGTATTCATCTCAGTAAAATAGTTTCTTTTGTCATTTTCTTGCATCTTACTGCCTTTTCACAAAGTAATTTTTTTCATTTATTTTACATGTTGTTAATACTTTCTTGTTTTACATCCTAATACCTGTCCTCCATCTTTCTCAAAAAAGTCAGGTAATTTCTGTATCTCCATTCAAGGCGTTATGCATATTGTCAGTTATGTTCTACAAATTTTAAGTAGTGTGCCAGAAATTTGTTACTGGTGCATATTTTCTGATTTCTTATATATTCTGTTTCATACAAATTCCTTTAACAAATACAAACATATCATGAAGCCAAGACAACACACTGTTATTTGCAGGACTAAACAAACAAAATACTACTTATCAGTGAATTGCGGTGAGGTTCATGGCTGTTGAGGCACTGATCTCATCATAATTAGATTTACAAACATACATAGTTAAAGTCAAGCAACACAGAATCCCTTAAAAACATGCAACACAAAAAAATATAAATTAAAAATATTTACTCTTCTGTGCAACAATAAATAAACTAAAACTAAACTATAAGAACTGCCCCTCCCTCCTCTGCTCAGAGCAGTGAGGGCACAAAGTGCAGACACCGAGGCAAAGAGGAGCCGGTTCCTGTCGTTCACTTCAAAGTGAACGAGCCGTTACTTTCGCGACCGACATCGATTGATTCATCGATTGATTCACCGACTGATTCATCGATTGATTCACCGATTGATTCATGACCATCGATCAGATGGTCATGTTTGTTGCAGCCTGACTGCCGTTCGGGCCACGATGAAGGTCTGCCCGACGGACAGCTCAGCTTCCCAGCAGTGATGTCCGATTTGTTCCGGCGCTCCGACACACACCTCAGACTCGGTGGCCGTTCCCATGTGAAGCACTGCTCCGGAGCTTCAAACATGGAGAAACAACGTGACTGATGACGTTTGGCACACAAGTGCGCCGAAACACTAAGCTCCCCATTCACCAGGTGACACACTGGAGCTATATTCCCCAGGTGAAGCAGCATAGTAGTCAATGGGTGATCTTGAATTGATCACATTAAGCGTTCCGATTGCTGACAGTTTGCGTCGTAATTGACTTTACAATGGATCCAACCAGAAAGAGATCTCAAATCTGGGAACCTTTTGAACAAAGTACATTTTAATTTCTAATAAATTTATTTTCAGGCTCTGTTGCTCACACAGTAGAAAATCATAAACCACACACATGTCATTTTTAATTTACAGGTGAAGTGATTGCTTTGTTCCCTCCACCTGACGTACAGTAACAACACGTCATCAATGATGAGGCATTACCGACCCAGACGTGAGAATGAACCCGGTGGTGCTGCTGTGATGACGTCTTGCAAACCCGACTTTCATCCAACAACATAGATCTTGTTTTTTTTCCAGTGACACTAATACATTAGCTAGATTATGGAAATTTAGTTCATAGAGCAAACATGTTTAAACATTTTAATAGCGACATATAGATAGATAACATTACCTTTTCACTGTCAAGCATACCAACAGAGCTAGCCGAGTTACTGATCAATCCATGGGGAGGCTCGGCTGGCTGGTGCCTCACCTCCAGTTTCTTCTCAGTATTTCAGCGGAAAATGTGAAAATTCAACGATTTTGAGTAAAAATAACCTAAAATTGGTGATGTTGAATACAAAATAACTTTATAATACTCATCATTGGATAAATATAACTATTTACTTTATTTCTTCCATTTTTAATTTTTTCCCCCTCTCATTAAGAAGGGAAAGAACCAAGGCAGCAGTCCGACAGATCAGCAACAACCTCGGCCAGAGCAAACACATTTCCTCGGGCCAGATCGTTGCCCAAAATGAACCAAGTGCCACTTATCGGTAAAACATGGGACCACGGCAAATTTTACGCGTCCCGACACGAGCGGTGAATGCAAGTAGGTCATGTGGAGTGGGCCGTTAAGCTTGCTCATTTTAATTCCCCACACCAACAAATCAGAAAAACATGAAGTTTTATCTGAGAGTGGCAGTATGTCATCCAGCATGAAAGAATGAAACGTGGCAGTGGCCTGCAAAAAAGTCACCGGCACTTTATCAGCTACTTTCCCAGTTAACGAAACAAACCCCCAAGTCACAAACGGTTTAAAACAGGGATCGACGTACACGATTACCCCCGATTTAGGTAAATACTCAGGGTGTTTTTCAGGTGGGGACGAGGTATTGATGAAACCCACACCTGTTGCAGTTTTAGCAGTTTTGTGCTGGCTTTTTCTCTTGGGGTGGAGGCAAAGGGGCTCCTCTTCCTAGTTCAGGAGCCCTGATACAGAGATGCATGGCTTGCACTTCAAGCTGTTTATTCCTATTCTCCACCGAAAAAAACAAACAAAAACTCACCGAACTCACCCAGAACAAAGTGCGACAAGAAGACAGACGAGCCCCTAATTCATGTTACACCCAGTAGTGATGGGAAATCCGGCTCTTTTTAGAGATCTGTTCATGTACTGCTGCTGTGTGCGTAACTGCCGCCCCTCCCCCCTCTGCTCAGCGCAGTGAGACTGAGATCGTTACGTTCACGACCGACTTTGAGAGCCGGCTCTTCGCGACTGGCTCTGCGACCCGTTACATTCGCGACCGACTCTGAGAGCCGGCTCTTCGCGAGGCCCCATCTTCCCCAAGTCCAAAGAAGCCACTAGGAAGAATTGTTGACGTATATAATATAAGGAAAATCAGTTTTTTTTCTACAAGAACAAAATATCAAACAATATGTTGAGCTCACTTCAGGCTGGACTAATCCCAAAATGCCAAATAAAACGATCCTATCTGTAAAAGAATAATAATTAACCTAACAGAAAAACAAATGACAGGATCTAACCTTCTTAACTAAATTAAACAGGAGAAAAGAATCACCAAATAAACCAACAGTCCAACCCTACTTCCATTTTGTATGACTAAGTAGTTCACACAAAACGGCAGGTGGCTGGTTGGAAGATGGAGAGGACGAGAGTCCGCTGCGTGACGCCCTGCTGCCACAGAAGGACTGTCGTCTTCGATCATCGTATACCCGGTAAGGCCTTGCCGCAGCCAATCAAAAGAGCGAACAGGTCCGCTCCCCCAATCATCGTCGGGCGATGGCACAAGCCAATCTGCATATCTGCATACCACAATGAGCATACAAAAAACACAAAAAACAGGGAGCAAGGGAACAAACCCAACAGACGCAACTCTAGTAGTCACAGGAGTTTGCATGTTCTCTCCGTGTCTGCGTGGGTTCTCTCTGGGTTCTCCGCCTTCCTCCCACCTCCAAAAACATGCGCTTCAGGTTGATTGGCCGCTCCCAAATGAACTGTAAGTATGTATCAGTGACGTGCGGTGAGGTTCATGGCTGGTGAGACACTGATCTCATCATAATTAGATTAACAAACATATGAACCTACAGTGTAGCTTATACACCATTTAATAATCAACAGTGAGTGGGTTATTTTTTGAAGTCTCAGAGTGGAATTGTTAGAATTATATACACGTACAAACTAACACACAAATGAGCACATTTGATTAAAAAAAAAAATTGTTATGTTGTTACCTACATTTTTGTTTCTATGTTACATTTACTTATATATGAAGTCCATGCGCCGCTCCTTCTGAACAAAAGCAGCGAAAAAAATTATATAGTAAGGCAAGGCTAGCGGAAAACAAATGAATTGGCTGTACAGGCAAACCTCGGTTTCCGACTACAATTCGTTTCGGAAGGCTGTTCGAATACCAATTTGTTCGAATTCCAAATACATATTTCCCATTACAAATATTGCAAATGGTCTTAATCCGTTCCAAGACACTAGAAAACCACATTTTTTCAACATAATATCCATCCATTTTCTGCCGTTGTATCCACGTACCATGCTATTTCATAATGTTATTTATATATGAAATTGTATTGTAATGAAACATATCAAAGAAAGGTAAAAGAAACAAACACAAGAAAGAAAGAAGTTTACGGGACCATAACTCGTACCATAGGCAATGGAACGCAAATTAAGTGAAAAATTATTGAATACAGTAAACTAAAATAAAAAGCACATTACAATTAAAGTATAAGAACAATAAAGATAAGAATTTTTACCTTTGTGGTGGTGAGCAGTTGTGTTAAGTACGATCCTGTGACACTCTTACTTTGGGACTCCCTGTTGTACCCGGAAGTGGTCACATGTAAATATAATACCTTTGTTCTATTGAGTGCGACATGTGTAATATGCCTGTGTTCAATTGAGTGTTCAGGTGAGCGTAGCGGGCTCCGGTTCAATAAGGAAGAGAAAAACTTATTTCGTTCTGCTTATCATTCACCACGCAGATTCCGGATGAGCAAGTCTGGTATCGTAACAATTTGGCATACGTGAATGTTGGAGAGGGAGAGGAGGAGGAGGATGGATGTTACTGCGTTTGTTTCGCGTTCGACTTCCAATTTTTTTTGGACTTCTAAGACAAAAAAATTCCAAATTTTGTTCGATGTCTAAAGCGTTCGAAAACCAAGGTTTGCTTGTAGTTTGCCGTCACTTCTTCTATGGCCGAGGAAGACTCCTTGGCCGAATCCGTGGGATCACCAGTGCCCCCTACCAATGAGGCACGATATCATCGTGCCTCGCGTAATGCCTTGTCACAGCGGTTTCAGGACTGCTCAATTCAAGAAAGACGTTATACATACTCATGTAGTTGTTGACAAAAAGCACTGTACATTATACACATTAGCTAAATTGTGGAAATTTAGTTCATAGAGCAAACGTGTTTGAACATTTTAATAACGACATATAGAGAGATAGCATTACGGTCTCGCTGTATAGCTACCAGCACAGCTATCTGAGCTATTGCCCAATCCATGGTGAGGCTCGGCTGGCTGGGGCCTCACCGCAGGTCTCTGCTCAGTATTCAGCGTTAAATGTGAAAATTCAGCAATTTTGAGTAAAAATAACCTAAAATTGATGATGTTGAATATAAAATAACTTTATATTACTCATCATTGGATAAATATAACCATTTAATTTATTTCTTCCATTTTTTTTCTCTCTGCCTCCCCTGACCGCACGTCACTGCTACTTACTGATTATAAAGTGTTGTGCTCCGAGTGTCCGCAGCATGTTGCTGGTAAATCAGATGGGATAAACTTCAGCAATCCCGTGTCCCGCAAAAACAGAAAATGAATGAACGAACATACTGTAGAGCAATTGAAATAAAGCGCATAAAATTCTGTAATTTAAATAATACGTGGTTTTAAATTCTTTTAGCAAAGTGAGGTTATGTTTAATATGTAAAAGAGGTTATTCATATCAGTGGTTCTCCGTGAAACAACCATACCAGTGGAGTTGCCGCTATCCTAAACTAAATAAAACACAATACATTTCAGTTGCGTGACGTGTCGAGTTCAGCCTGTCGGCGTGTGTACTTGTGTCTCCCTTGAACTGATCTCTCACCTGATTGGACACAACTAACGTATCGTCTAATCACAGATAAGTGTAGGTGGGACTTCCGCCTTCTGCCAGCAAAAAGAGGATTTAGTGCTTGGAGGGAAATTCAATCGAAATAGTCATGCTCGTACTCGTAAACTAGGAAAACACAGACAAACAACTCATGTTTATAGTTTTTCATCAAGTATTCAAGGGATAACGACAAGGCCATTACTTATTGTTGACTATCCGTATATAAAAAGTAGTTTGATATGTGTTTTCGCCCGGTCGCCTGCTGGATGTAGTCACTTTCGCTATTAGCCTAGCTAGTTAGTTTTGATGAATAGATAAACATTTTTTTACTACAGTATGCGGGTTTTGGCTACTGGCTAATTCATTAGATGTCAATAGCTAATCTATTAACTGAAGCTCCCGATCATGGCTCGAAAGACGACGAACCTCGAAAGTGAACTGTGTAAAGCTATCAACGATGGGGATCCCCGGTGAGGCTGAGACCGTGTTTACTCCGATTTGTCCGGACGTGCCCTATTAGCTCTGGCTAACATTTCTGTAGGTCGCTAAAACATTGAATAATATCAACTTATCCAAATCCTTCTCTTCATGTAGTTGTGTAACTAAGTTCAGTGTGGTTGGTTGATTTAAAGCCAAGATAAACAAATTAGCTTAAAAATGGCTATTTTTCTGACCTGGCTTATTTGTTTAGAGAATGATGAGAGAATGCATTTATACTGATGGTCAAAGTTAATGTGTCTAAAACACAAGAATAATTGATATTGCAACAAGTCAGAATCACCGCAGTCAGTAATTGTCAAAAACAGAGTTTTTGCTGCTTATTTTTCATGAATTCTATGTGTGTTTATGTGTGGGCAGTCAGAGCAGAACCTTTACAATATTTCAGCAAAAACAAAACATTTACCTAAATCTTGATTTTCAAAATATTACTGAAACTGATTATGCTTTTTGTGGACATTTCATTCTGTAGGATTTTATATGGCAACATAATATTCTATTCAACATAATTACATTCTAAGATAGTGTAGATGTCCCTCTTTCTTGACAGATCTGTGCAGCTGCTTCTTTTGCAAGGTGCATGCCCTGACCTGGTGGGTAATAAGGGGGTGGGTGCAATACACTTAGCTGCTGGCAAAGAAACGGAGAAGAACACACGTTGTTTGAGGATGTTGCTACAACATGGAGCGGACCCTAATGTCAAGTATGATTTTAAAACAAAACTCACATATCTATAGAATCTGTTTACATAGCTTGAAATTACTTGAAATTACACTGAAAAAAAAAAAGGATTTGGTTCAGATATGCAGCGTGAAATTCATCATGTACAATTATAGATTACTGTTTTCTTCTCTGTAATATAAATGTTGAGTTTTCTTGTATTCCTCCCAGGACAGCAGAGGGCCTGACCCCTCTTCATGTTGCTGCATTATGGGGATGTTATCAAAATTTGAAGCTGCTCCTGATGAATGGGGGGAACCCAAACAGTAAAGATAATGTATGACTTGTGGGAGGTGCATGAATTATGCACTGTAACAAAACATTTACAAATCTATGGTTGGGGTTTTTTAAAAGTTTTTTTCCCCTTTTTTTTCACTTTTCCTTGTCTCAATTTATACAGGAAGGGTATTCACCAAGGGAGCTTGCAGAGCAACAGGAGAATCGAAAATGTGCCCAGGTTCTCCAGGAATATCAGTGCAGCACAGTGGACACAGAGGAGGATGAGTTACCTCAATTCCAGTACTGTAAGAAATTCATTATGAAAACGTTGGGATGTAGCTTAAAAATAAATTTAAATTTAAACTCTTTGAAGGCACAAATTTTCTAGGATGTGTTATTTATACTGGGAAACATGGGGAAATCACTATTTTTTACAATATATGCTTATTTTATATTAATATTTCTTTATCCAGACAAGAATTAACATTTTTCTTGGCTGAGATAATTACCATATATAACAACAATAATAAAACAGTTATAGTGATTCAATACTAATCTCAATTATTAGCCTTCTTAAATCCCTTGACTTTCAAAAAACAGGCGAGATTGTTTATCTCGTAACATTACAATATGGAGATTTGAACAGTATTCCTTTTTAGACATTACATCTTAAAAAGGAGAATCAGACCCTGTTTGGCTAAGCTGGTAAAGCATGCACCCATCTTCTCTACCAGCCATAGCTGTTTGCTACTTGTCCTTCCCCTGTTCTCTCATCAATTTCCTGCCTTTATTTTGACCGTTTCTATCCCCCGTCAAAGGCAAAATGCCCCAAAAACAATCATGGAATGGAGGTACTTCAATGTGTCTATTTTTCTGTGCAAACTGAAACACATTAGATTTTTTGCCAAACTGTCTTGTGGAATAAAATAGAACTAAAGTTCTTGTTCTTGGCGACTTGGTGTAATTTTCCAGTTTCCAGGAACTCAAGTAATATATGTCTTTTTATTGTCCGCAGCTGTCTATTCAGACCAAACAGAAACATCCAGCTATCCTGAGTTGGAGTACAGCCTCACATCACACTCCTCTATGATAAGTGACTTTAATGATGCCCCACTGTCCAGTACAAGACGATCATCATTTTTCAACATGTCTAACATTAAAGGAAGGCTAAATTGCAGAACACTATCATATAACAGACTTTCTGATATGGACACCAAGAGAGATTACTGGAACAATTCCACCTCACGATGGACATCTGAAGGTCCCTCCATACTGTCCAGCACTCGCTTGTCTGCACTGGGACCTGCAGTTGAAATGCCAACTCTTAAGGAGAATGATTTATGTACTTATGATGTGTTAACATCAAAAACAAATGAACATTGTGCTGCAGCTGACAGTAGAATCTCCACCTCCACAAGAGAAACTCCAGCAGTTCCCCTCAGGCCAATCAGCCGCAAGAGTGTGAGCTTTTTGGATGTAGATGAATACTTCCCTGTTTTCAGTCCTGAATCTCACAAGCAGGAGCCTGCTGTCGATAACAGCCAGGGCATGAGCAAGCTTCCTTTTGAACTCTCGCAGTACTCTGGCTTCCTGGACTCAGAACGCATGGCCACAGTTCTACACAAGCAAGGCATAGATGTCACATCACCAGATCATGTTTATGTTTTTTGCAGGGACAGCAGCGAGAGCACAGAGGACATGGAGAAAACAGTCATCAGTCCCTGTGCTTTGGAAGACAGTGATGATGAGCAAGATAGTAAACATGAAACAGAGGCTCAGGTTAAAACAGCAGAACAGCCAGCCTGCTCTAGCAGTAGCAGTGGAACTGGTGCTAGTAATTACAGTAGCTGTGAGAGTGACCATTACACCAGTGCTCTGGATGCTTCTGTACACCCCAGACATCTTTTACGTCCTGCGGAGGAAGTGGTTTCTGCTGAGGTTGACTCTGATGAACAGACTCGTATTACTTCAGACTCTGATTCTATTCAAACAGAAAATTCAAAACCTGAAACTACAGAGCATTTCGCAGTTATATTTGATAAATTGCAAAAGATAAAACATCGAAACAATGATGCCTGTGAGGCTTCTAATGGTCCTGTTATGTTCACGTCAGCTGATGGCGGTGTTGATCAGCCATCAAATGACAGAATTGAAGGATTAAATGACTTTCCGTTCCCATTAAGCCCTTTTGTCACGGGTAGGACACCGTCGAGGTTGAGTCGCTGTTCTATGAGAACAAGCAGGACCCCTGAGAGTCTCTTCTACACATCTTCACTGTTTGAAGAAACCCTCCCCGCACCAGTTCGAAAAGGCCGCCACACACCCAGGTCTCAGGGCAATGAAGACCTGTACAGTTCGCCACGTGTACCTTGTTACACATCATCTTACTCGGGGAGTAGCACAGGAAGAGATGAATTTCCTACTGGTTGCTGTGATACACAGTACAGCACCCTTACAGCTGGTTCAAGTGTTAGCAACAGCCAAGCTGATACTCTTATCCTCACTAAGAGCGCTTCTGATTCGGTTGCTGAATCCCAGACTTTGTCAGACACAGTAATACTGGAGAAAAACCAGGAATCTTTAGACGACGCCTATGAAAGGAACCTGGCGGAAATTATTCTTGCCATGAAAGGCCATGATCTTGCTGAAACCAGGGATTTTTTGACTGATGATATGACAAGTACAGATGAGGCAATCATAGAGAGAAATGTAATTGATGCCCGTAATAAGGACAAAATGGAAAGTCAAAAACCTGATGTCTGGATCACTGAGGACTGTAGCTCTCAGTTGGATTCTGTGTCGTCGTCATCGTCGTCATCCAGCTATTTTTCCCCAAGGAGGTCTAGGGAAGACTCAGATCTTCCTTGTACTCCAGGAACCGGATGTACCCCCAGGTACAGTATGAGTCGACTGTCGAGTTGCCGGAGGCCACAGCACCTTGCTAACCTCTCCTACACCCCTGGAGGACGTCCACACATTCAGGATCTGGATGAGCCAGTAGAGTACCTCTACACGGATACGGAGCAGGGCCACAAGCTGATTGAGACCCACATCCCACCCACAGCAAACACCTCACTCAGCTCTAGTATGAGCACTAGCAGCAGTGACGATACCATCCTTTATGACTGGAGATCCATGAAGACTGACGCGATGAAAAACAGAGGAAAGGAGAACCAGAAATACTCATTGAAGGAAGAAAATGAAGAGGAAAGGTTGTTTCCAGAGACCAAAGGGTTGACTGACAAGGAGCTAAGGTTGAGGTTGGTAGAACTTGGTGAGAGCCCGGGTCCAATCAGCAGCCGCACCAGGCCAACCTACATGCGAAGGCTGTGCCGCTTGTTGAAGGAGTCAAACTTACAGTCGCCACATAACCAGAAGCAGTTAGAAAAGCCACAAACAGGTAAGATGCTATTTATTTAATTGTTTTTAAATACTCTATACTTGATTTCAGCTATGATTATGTGATGATAGTATTTCTTGTACTTCAAGATTTTAGTATTTGAGACTTCTCTCCTGTGAAGTCATAAAATGTTTGTAGATGTTAGCCAATGTTAAAATACCTCTAAAATTGAAACACTCCACCCCTGTTTGAGAGATTCAAATTAGTATCATTTAGTGGATGGATTAGGTTGGAACCAGTAAATACAAGATGTATATTAAGGTGTATTTAAAATTAAATTTAAATTAATATTAGGTATACACCTTAATAGATCATAATTTACTTTGTCATTGTCACTGAAACAGAAATTACATTTACTGTTTTTATCTATTTTATTTTTATAGATTTAGGCTTTAGTCCAGAATTGTGTCTGTCTCTTAAGACCTTCAAGCTGCCTGATTGCCACGGCGACGAACAAGCATTGTGCCAGCAGTTTGATCAACCAGATCAGAACCGAAAGTGGAGGGAGGGCCTCATTAAGTCCAGCTTCAACTATCTGCTGCTGGATCCAAGGTTCGGCTTCTCCAGTGACTTTTCTATACTTTATACTGCACAATGGTGCAAGAGATGCACACCATCACTTTACAACACCTATATTTAAACAGATGCTTTTATTTGTTTTTATATCACATAAAATATATGTAGCTTATTACGGTTGTTATAAAATAAATATTACCATGATGATTGAAAAGTTACTGAAAAATCTGGAAAAACTGTTGCTAAACATGTAAGGCAAGAGCCATACACTAAACTAATTTTATTTCAGGTTTTTTTTTAATCTAGGAGGACCATTATATTACTAACTAAACATGATTGATGTTCAGTTTCTTTTATATTTATAGAAAGCCACGCTTTTGTAATACAGATAAGTGACTTTCATCCTCATCTGGACCTCTTTTTGTATTTGTTTTTCTTTCCGGTCTGCCAGGGTGACAAAAAACCTCCCATTCCGCAGTCACACCTTGACTCAACAAGAGTGTTTCCAGACATTTATCCACTCTATATTTTATGTGGGCAAAGGAAAACGCTCCCGCCCCTACAGCCACCTGTATGAAGCTTTAGAGTACTACACAGGAGACAAGACTGCCAAGGTAAGGCAATGCTTCATAATCTGTTTTCATTTCTTGCGTTTAAATGTCCAGTGCGTAAGATATGGTGGCATTGATTAGATAAGTTGCAGACTCCATTTTTCCATCCATTTTCTTGAAGACAAGAAAATCATAATTGCCTGGTTTTCATCAGTTTTTCCACTTTGTGGGCTACGGGTAACGCTGGAGTCTTTCTGAGCTGGCTATGGGCGAGAGGGGGGGTATGCCCTGAACATATCTCCCCGCACCAGAGAACCCACATAGACACAAAGGAGAACTTACAGACCCCGCACAGAGAGGAATCAAACCTGGAACCTTCTGGCTTTGAGGCAACAGTAATACCCACTGTGCCAGCCACATTGGAACACAAAAAAATGTAATTGGGCAGAAACATCTTTAAAGTCAAAGGCTTCTTTAGTAACATGGCAGTGAAACATGATGATGGCGAAGAATCCTAAAACCTGATGGTTTTTAAATAAATGAAATGTAAAATATGTATCGGTCATCTTTTTATGTTGGACAGAAATTGTGTCCCAAAGTGCAGCACATCCTCCAGGTGTGGATGGCCGAGCAGGGCGTCATCTCTCTGCATTGTTTCCAGAATGTCATTCCTGTGGAGGCTTATACAAGAGAGGCCTGCATGGTGGAGGCAATTGGTGAGTATGAGTGATATTTAGTGGCATGTGTTGATATATTGATATATGCAATTTCCTCCGGGATTAATAAAGTATCTATCTATCTATCTATCTATCTATATTTAATCAGTAAATGCAACTCAGTTTGTTGTTTGCAGTTGCTAAAAATGAGAAGAAATCAAAGTGAGCCAGCCCAAAACATTGTAAATACAATTTGAAATGTTATTTAGCGTTACAGTACATTAAAAAGAAATAAAAGCAACGATCTCACAGAGGATTGACCCTTGAATGTCTGTAATGTACTTAATGCTCCAACTGCCTCAGGGTTGAAGATGCTGACCAATCAGAAGAGAGGGGATTTTTATGGCATAGTTTCCAACTGGCAGTTAAAGAAGAAAAGGGAGCTAGGTGTCCACCTGCTCTACCGGGCCATGCAGATCTTCTTGGCTGAGGGTGAAAGGCAACTCAGACCTGCAGACATCAGACAATAGGGACACCTACTGGAGGGGGTATGAAAACCACTGAAGTTCCACTTCTCGAAAGGTGCAGTGCCTCTAGATATGGTTACAAAGCCATCTTTAACAGTTTTTTTCTCATGTTTGATGGGTTTTAAACATCAAGATTTTCTCAGCCATTACTCGGCATTTAATTTACTCTCTGGTCCTAAATCATATCTCCATCATTTAAAATGAGGGATGGAGATGTGATACCAAATTTGATTTGGAGTAAAAAATTAAGCTGTATGGGGTTTCTTTTAAATTTCTTTTTCTATTAATGCTTTGAATCTGTGAACCATTTGCTTATTACATTGACTTTAATAATCTGCCCAAATACGACAAAAATCATGGTGGAATCAAAACTGTGAGACTGAAGGTCTTTTAGAAGCAGAAGTTTTCCAAAAATATTCAAAACACCATTGTTTTAACTGCTGTAGCACCTTTTGCTTAAGGATTGTCCCATACTGTATTGTACACCATAAGCTACCTGTTGTCACATTTTAACATTATCAAAATTATTTGCTTAGGCAAGTATAATTTTTCCATTAGTCCCTGAGGGAGGGAAGTTTGCTGATCAAAGAGCTGGAAGGTTTGATGGAAACACATTTTTATTATTCACTTTCATTTACTATGTACAGTACATATTTTTTTCTTATTGCTGTGTTTTTTTTTGCAACTGGCTGTGCTGGGTCAAAGCAAATTTCTAGACCTCTGACTAAACTGGTGTAATTTCTTTCCCTTCTCTGTGTACAGTACAAAAAACCCCACTCAATCCTTAGGGGCTAGCATTCAGCTGAAGATGCTTTCCTCTCTTCTGTCCTCGATTGTTAATCACAGGACTGCTTTACTGTCTGTACTTAGAACACTGGGATGCAGCTGTTTCACCTTCATGTTTGTAAAATCAATTAAATTCTGTCAGCCTGAAGAACCTAATTTGGAGAGAAGTTTTCTTGAAAATTTATCTAACATTGTCATCATTGTTTTTGCATAAATGTCCGTGACAAGGAGCTTTAAGTTTCTCTACCAATAAAATAATTTCTTAGTTTTCAAAATGCTGCACATTTGGATTTCACAGAAAATGCATTATTGTGAACTACTGAAAAGGTATTGTGGATTTTAAAGATGGATTTTTTCATTTTAGTTATCACGAGGTTGAAAACAAAAGGAAAGTATGTGATCACTGTATTGGGATGTATAACATTAGATCTGTTGTTCTTTTGTTTAAACATGTTTTCATCTGAAGAGAACCTTCTGTGTCTTATATTTTTTTGTCAAAATAAATTCCTGTTGTGATGTGTTTTCTACCAGTTAAATTAACTGCATTTCTCTGGTAATATTTTGTGCATACATGCAATTATGTTTTCATTATTAGCTACTGCTTCCTATAGTTTTTGCGACTTTATTTTGCTAGAAGCTAAATGTAAAATACAAATGAACTCAGTCTTATGACTCAGTAGTCCCTTTTCCTGTGCTCGTCCTTCTCCCCCTGGTGGGCAAATGTGGTAATTAGTTTTGTACTTACTGTCTTTATGTAACTGTTCATCTAGCAGACCTCTTTTAAAGTCTCCATTTAATTTTCACTACAATCCAGTTGCACCAGTACTGTTGTTGGTATTTAATCTGCAGGTCAGTGATAAAAATACAGAATCCATGCTGTTCAATTCTTTTGTCTACATACTATGCAGGTACTGTCCAGACAAGATGGTACAAAAGCATGCAGAAATATAGAACTATCCTGACGTGTGTCTATATATTCCATGTAATTACCCTCCAAGTGTCATTTATGCAAAAATATCAAGTTGTTGGAACATTAAAATTTATTAATGCAAACAAAAAAAGACCTCTTTTGTAGGCAATTGTACATTACACGTGTACATTACATGACTTTTTTTCAATGTAGTTATTCAGAATTACATAACATTTCATAATTTCTATTTATAGAAAATATTGCCGTTATAATGTATGCACACAATAAAAGTTCATATAAATTCCATTACCAAATCATACATAAATCAATGGAAATAGCATTTGAAAAATATTTAAAAATTTTAGTGAGTTTCTAGCAGGATTGCGATGAGTTAGTAATGGAAGGGGGTCACTAATCTATGACAATACCCAAATGAAACAAAAATATCCCTAATAGATCTCTATACTGATCTAACTTGTATATCTTCACAGAATGTTAAAGGACATGGGTTACATGTGTTTAATTTAAAATGACATCTTGCTAAAGAATGAAGGAACAAAGACATTACTGAGCTGCAGGTACTTTATTTGATAAAATACATAAAGTAGCAAGTACATATTCCATATAAAATGAACCAACGTGCTTTAAAAGGACACCCAACATTTAAAAGCAGATGAAGCCTCACCCAAACTGAATTTAATATTTAATCAAATACTGTGGGGGTTCATTACCAAGGCATTTTGTTTCATTGTACTATTTGTAACAATACCTAAAAGATTGTAACATATTTAGATTGAACTGGTTTAGCTAACAAAGTAGTTGATATATTTCAGTATTGCAAAATATTGTAAATCTTATTTTTAAATCCAAAAGCTCACAATCTTGCTTTTTTCATTCAATATTTACAACAGCTAAATTATTTATTAGACCGCAGAACCAAAGCAAGCCACACATTCTCTCTGCGTGTCTTCAAAGGACATTTTCTTCCAAGTATCTCTTGCATCGTCCCCCCCCCCCTTCCTCTGCTGTGGAAGAGGGGAAAGGTAACAGATCCCTCTGACCAAGTGAGTATGAGCAATATGCCATCTAAATAGACTGTCTATTCACTCCCACTGTGTGTTGTTATTGGGAGGCAAAGGGAAGGCATGGGACAGGCAGAGAAATAAATAATGCCATCAACAGCATACAGAGACACTATTCCACTTGACATTCAGATGAAATCTGGGACACAGTTGCATTCATCGTTCAGTGAGCTCTTTCATACAGTTAAACCCACCGACAGCAATGAATGTTGATTGTGACCTTTGCTGTTTTTAATAGACGTATAGCATAAGTCATTATCAGCTATGTCGTCACTAATGCAGGTTTACGTCATATTTCTACCTTTTCTTTGACACACTGAGTGACAAACTGGCCACAGGGTACAATCAACGGTCGATGGTTTTTTCCAATTTAGCTCAAACTCACCGACAGCGTTGAATGTTCACTGAGGCGAGTACAGACCTGATGGTGACCAGCGCTGACAGATACAGGGAAAGGAAGTCTTGTCTGGATGGAGAGACTTCTTACTCTCAACCTCACTCACTAAATCTCTTTCCTTCTGTGAGCAGAAAGGACACTGAAAATTTAATGACCGTATTACCATACAGTACTTTGATGACGCCATTACCATCTGGACTCAAATAACTAAAAATATTCACATTCTCTCTCCATATACATTCCGTGCATGTATTGTCGGACTTTGATGAATAAGAAGATAAACATTCATGTCAAGAAACAGACAGATTCACATTTATCATTTAAAGAACATCTGCCCTGTCTGGTTCCATCTACACTCAAAAGCTGGCTTAGCGTGAACACGTGTTCCATAATGACGTAAGCATTAAGAGGAAAATTTTATGACATACAGTATGTTGAAACTGAAGCCAGTCTCAGGGTATGGGAGCTCATGTAATTTCACAGCAAAAAGCAGTTAGGAGGAAGTAATTTTGAAACTACTGACTCATAGCAGGCTTTGGTAAACACAGCACCCATGTGGAGGCGGAAGCTGATCGTCATATACAGTATTGAAGCAAGCCTCCAGAGAACAAGCCTTGAGGGTTTCACTCTTGGTGTAGCATGAGAAGGCACCAGACACGAAACTGTTAACAAACCCAGATCAATCGCATACGTCTTGTCACTCTGGTGTGGCACAGTGCTTTTTCTTTTTTTCTTCCATCTTGCACAAAACGTTTTATTATACACTGGCGAATCATTGTCGCTCATCATGACGAAAAAGTGTTTTCAAAGCACAAAAATCAAATGCCACCTAGCTGCTGCAGCAATTAGATAAGGCATGGTAATATGGCGGTGAGTCAAGATGTGGTCGGATGATAAATACGTTGCTCAGACTTGTTAACACAGCAGGATAGGTAGTGATTAAAAATTAGGTGGTAAATATCTGATGTCCTGCCAAATATTCTTTTCAAAGAGTAAAAAATATTTTCAAAGCACTCTGTCTCTAGAAGCTTTTACTATTAAGCAAAACAAAATGGGTATTTACACTAAAAGTCTGCCACTTCCTTCTACAGATCACAAGAGCTGCTTTGTCTTATCACTTCCCGAGTATTGGAGTTAATCTAGCCTATTCCACTGAAAAGCTTGTCAGACGTGAGCGAAAATAAAAAATATTTATAACTCAAAATACTTCAATCAAAACAGTTTTCCATGTACTGGTACGTCATCCAAGCTTGAATCAAAAAGCACAGTCCTTGCTGGGAAGGACACCCGGCCTCTCTTCGCTCTCCTGAACAGTGATTTGAGTGACAGTGTCAGAATTGACAGAAGTGGATGAGGAGGAATGTTGTTTTATAAGGTCTTCACTGGCCGCAGGACGGGGGTGATGGTAGGAAGAAAGATCCGAGATGTGCGACTGAAGAGAGAAGGGCCCTGAGCTGACAATGTGGCCCTAATCTAAATGACAAGGTCTGCACATCAGCCCTCAAACCAACCTGAGCTGGGCGGGGGTGAAGTGGATGGAGGGGAAGCTAAGTGGACAGAGGAAGGAGAAGGGAGAGAGTGAGAGGAATAAGAAGAGACAGAAGGGGAGGGGGGTGGGGTGGGGAAGGGTGTCCTTCCTTCAAACATGCTGGCCTTAATGGGACTGACAGCTCTGACATTTAACCACTGAATCATTTTTAGATAAGTGGATGTGGTAGTTTGTGCAGGGAAAGTTGTGACTTTTGAAAATTTAAGTTTTTTTTTTTTTTTCCTGGTGAAATATAAAAGAGCCTGGAAATTCACAAAATTGACAGGAATAACAGTGATCACAGAACATGGCCATCTTCCTGAACGACTTCTATTCAAGGACGAGGACAGATTGTAAACTGCAGGCCCAATTTGGTAGAATCCAAGCATGAAGCGCCAATTCTATTTATCAACAGATGGTGAAGTTCTCTAACATAATCCACTCGTAGTTCAGTGACATCGAACAGGAGAAAACCCACAGCTGAAAGACACAAATCGGACACTGCAGATAAAGAAGATATATGCTGACCAGATTGGGAATAGAAGGAAGCCATTGGAGACTTAGAGGAAAAGCTGCTCTAAGGGGTGTTAACAAAAAGTACGTAACTACCAGAACAAGTTTACTTGTGAGACTTTCATAATGACTACTGCAGTCTCTGTCAAGACGCATAACTTCCGGAAAAACAGAGCATGTGGGAGGCGACTGAGTTACCCTAAAAGAATGACCCCTACCAGTTGAGAATGTTGAGCTAAAAATGTTGAAGGACAAGTGAAGCAGTTTTTGTATGATTCTTTCAGCACACAGGAGTATTATGTCTTCATGTCCGAGTCAAGGTGCTGTAAAGTTGTTTCTTTCTGCCTGCAGGTATAGACCAGTCTACTGATATCATACCACAGCATGATCTGTTCAGCAGCTCCACTTAATGCTTACCTGCTCACGTGCCTCTGGCTCTGTCTGTGAGAGCATGTCTTGGATTCTTCCACCTCCTCTGGAAAGACGTCTGCCTCCTTATCTGCTGTCCTGACATTACAGACATACGCAGGCAGAGAATGACACAGACTTTTACTACACCGATAAGATACTAACGAATGCACTCGACAGGAAAACACATATACACAAATAAGAACTAGAGAAAACGGGAAAAATGACAGTTATTGTGGGAAAAGACGTAAGGCAGGATTGTGTGTGCAGTGAAGTGTAAATATACTGCCATACTCCTACACAATTGCAAGAAATTACAGGTTAAAATCTGTTTCAAATAATAATTTTTTCATCTCATTTTAATGAATATCACCCTGTAGAGGTTCTTTGTATATTTGAATTTGGTAAAACAAGAAAACGGATGCTTTCCTCTGTGCCGAGGGGCTTCCGTTGCAGTCGTGTGCCAAGTGGAGTATTGTGTGTACATTTTTCTCGACTTCATCCTCAGGTCGTCACGGCGCTGACAGATGCGTGCTGACGTGTACGACGGAGCTCACAAAATACATTTGGACACATTTGAGTTGGGGTCTGTGTCCAGCTGGAGGTGGGCTCCTGCCAAACCTGCAGGCAGGCTGCCTGTATTCATATTCATCACACACATACTCATTGGAACTGACAGGTCAAACACACACATACGCACACACCTGGGGGGGAAAAACGTTCTTGTGGGGGAAAAAAAAAAATCAATATTACAAGGACAATCCCAAAAATGTCTTTTCGTTATGTCTTTGACTTCTGTTGAGCAGTTTTGTCCAACCATTAAAACATAGCTGCACATTTCATTTTAAAAAAGGATGGAATAGGAACAGATATGAGTATGGGCTACCGGCAGTGACTAATGTCATGAGCAAGAGAGGAAGAGAGAGGGAGGGGAGGACTAGGGGAGGAAAAAAAAAGAAAAGCATAATGGTCTATAGGCAGAGCCGGCAACAGAAATGAGAGTGTTTCTCTCTCTCTTTCACACACACAAAAAGAGATTCAGCAGGGTGCCAAATAATAACCTTCCTTGTCATTATCGTTGCCCAAGCAAACCATGCTCCACCCCCCCCCCTTCACCAGTTTCCATCGTCAACATAATCGCTGCCCTATCGTTTACAGTGCACCGCTAAATGGGAACATCAATAGACACGCCCGTTAGCAGTACGACTCCTTTCCTCTCCCCCATTCCCAAGTGCTTTTACAGACAGCACACCCTCTCTCACACCGCGCCTCGGCCTATTGCTAACTGACCTAGCCCCGTGCAAGTAAGGCCGAGCTGATGGAGTGTGTCATTACAGCTGGTTAGCAACTCGGTCGCTGTGAGGGAGGTAGCGCCACTTATCGTGAAGCTGGAAACCGAGGATGGGGAGCTCCCCTACAAGCTAAAATCCATGAATTTCCTCCTCTGTCTTTATTTATTTTATTTTATTTCACATTTGACTTTTTTTTAAGCCTTTAGTCTTTCTTGGCATGTCTGTGTCACTATGAATAAATAACACTGAAAAAGGATCATGACTTCAAGTCTTGAGTTACATCAAGAACTAATAAAAGTCAGTCTCGTGAAAAAAAAAAGTGTGGTTACTGGAAATTTAGAGCACCTTTAAACTCATAAAGTCAAAGTCAGTAGTTCCATTTGTCTTTTACTTTAGTTGGTTATAGCAGTTTTTTTCCCACAGGGTAGTGTGGTATAAATTGTATAGAACATAAAAATTAATAACCTCAACAAAGCAGGATTTTTTTTTTTACTTGTCTCTCTTATGTTGGCTGTATAAACTACTGAACAGGGATCCAGAAATTTCCTTTTTCAACTTTAACATGATGAGAAAGATTTTTTTCCATACATTTACATAATATCTGAGAAATAAAACACGGGCCTTCACAGCAAGAAAAAGAGACTGGCATATTCAGAGGATTGATATTTATGAATGTGTACAATTTATTGTGAATCCAACTGAAAATTAGAATCCAACAAATTTACATGTTTGACTGTTACAAAATTCAGTAACCTAAAATTATGGCTCCAAAGCACCAAGTTGGATTTTGGAGAAGGCTCGACTGAATTAAAGGGCACTTTTGGGCTCTGGCAGAGATTTGTAATGCATGTCATTCTAGTTTATATTTAGTGTTAACTTATGAACTGTTATATTCAAACAAGCATTTGGAGTCCACTGATCATAACAAATTATCATCCTAAATTCAACTAAGGACAACAAATGTAAAACACAAATATGGAGAGGCCATCTAAATTATAATTGTACTAATATGTTGATCCCCTCAGTCTGAACTGTGGTCCTGGTAACTGCATGGAACAAATTAACATGGGCAGCAGTTTGACATAAAAAACAAATATTTTGACATTAAAATTAAAAAAAAAAAAAAAAAAGCGTCACCCCCCCACACCCCATCCAAAACAGTAGTGAACGAGTAGGAGGTAGGAGGGAACGACAGGGTCAAATACTGCGGGTTGAGACGGAGGGGCCCACAGCACCAGTGCACACTCTGCTATTTCAGCACGTATGGTTTTTTTTTTTTGGACCGAAGGAGAAGCAGGAAGCTGGGAGGGGCTCAGGGTGGGTGGGGGGTCGGAAACGGGGGTTGTGGTATAACTGGTGCAGCTGTTAAGTTTAACGTTAGGTTTGACAGATGGAAAAAGGTGAAAAAAATCAGCACTTCATGCGACACACATAGAAATTATTACACAGAAACACAACGGTAAATTATTTCTCCCCTTAATGTATAAATTAATTTGTCCCTAAATTTTTAATCCAAAATATAAGAAATTTCAAATGTATCCTGTTACTTTGCATTGCTGAATATATTTGATCTGTTTAATAAATGAATTTAGAAGATTTTGCAATACGATTCATCAATTTGTCTTTCAATTACTGATAGAAGAAAACACAGATGAATCTCACACTCTCACATGAATCTAACACCATTACTATCCCCCAAAACTCACTGGTCTCAGATACTTACTGCTGATACTACTTACCGTAACAAGCATGTGTGTGTTAGTGTGTGTGTGTGTGTGTACGCGCGCGTGCGTGCACCACCACCACCACCTCCTCCTCCTCTTCATGTCTGGACCTGGGAAGAAAACAAGAAGAGAGGAAAGCAGGAGATAAATTCAGGTGTTGTTTGGTAAACCTTGTTATTAAAATGTCATTGACGCACAGCGTGATACACACTTAGTGATGTGTGTAAAAACATTAGCTGTGATATGCCTGCACTTAATCCTCTGTTAAGGACTCCCACGTGATTTTATATGTACAACTATTCCACTCACAACCCAATTCCTATATACATTCTGGGTGGTCTTGAGAAACGGTGATAATGAGCTGCTGTGTGCGTAACATTAACACATGGTTCATCTTTATAAAGACGTTTGGATGTGAGCTAGGTGGTTGAAGAAGAAAAAAAAAATGGCAATGCCTCATGAACAAGAGCCCCTCTAACGCAAACACGTGGAAGCAGCCTTTGAAGCCACTTCTACAGTAAGATAAACACATGCAGCGATTGTGTGTTGCAATGGCCGCCGTGTCTCTTCTAATACAGCTGAATTGTCGCTGATGTGCTTTTATGTGGCGCCCCAAACACAATAAAGAATTTCGAGATAATGACAGCACCGACTGTAATGCATTATATAGAGCTGGGTGTCTGACAGGCCTGCAGCACGAGGCTGGGAGTGATGCGCACTGAGACAGAATAAATTATCAAAAAGAATTTCTGAGACGAACATCTTACGTTGACCAGATGGAAAGGCGGGAGGGGGGGAGGCAGCAGCACCTAATGTAGCCTTCTAGTATTCAACCTTTTCATTATTTACTTTGCATGATTAGAAAACATACCAATTTCTCTTCAATGAGCATCAAAAGTAAGGTATTGCTAGTATCTGAGTATCACACTAAGCATGTGTAAAGCATGTTTTTTGAAAATATGCTATGACCATCCAATCAGGAATAAAAAAAAAAAACAACTAAACTAGTTTTGTTTTTCCTTACTAATTAATCCACTGATCATTTGATCAGCTAATTAGTAAAAGGCTTAGTTTCTGAAACATATATAAAAAACACTGAAAATAGAAGGCAAATTCAAACTGACTCAAAAATAAATTGCTGCAGATTAATTTTCTGCCAATTGACTATTCAATTATTCGACTCCTAATGTTAGCTCTAAAGTGAATGGTGCTATGAATCTTTAATGGTGCTGATTATAATTCAACTAATGAAAAAAAAAGAGGTTAACTTTTTAACCTCTGGAAAATCAAAATGTAGATTAAGCAGATAATTCACATACATAAAATAATTTATTTAAGCATCACAGAAATTATTAACATTCCAATTAAAGTGGAAACTGTACACTGACAGAGGGGACTAAATGGAAAATCTTACATACAGCAAGTAATTTTATTACTACTTGTATAGGCAGACGTAGTCATACTGGACACCATGGAAGGTTTTCCATTCATGACTCATAGTTATTATCTCCATCTCCTGATGCTCTTTGATTCAAATGACATTTGGTCTCACATTGAGAATAGTAATGAGTAACACTGTGCACTCTGAAAGCTGTGAGTTCATTTGTGGTCAATAAGCATGATAAAATTCCTGCAGAGGACGCAAGAAAAAATATGTCCAAAGGGTTGTTGAAAGGTGGCTCGTTTAAATGTATTTGGTGGTGAAATATGGTTCCTCTCAGCTGGATCTGGGTCCATGGAGCAGGAACAATGATTGACCTTGGCCACATGAAAAATTGCCTCAATTGTTCATACTTCACTTTGATGTTAAATACAGCAAAGCAGGGCAGCGCAGGAAAGCCGCTCACCACAGCTGAAGGAGAAATTAAAGCTTTTATGCTGCTGAAGAAATGCTTCCCTCATATTTTTTTTTAAAGCTGGTCTCTTCAAAAGGCTACGTCTGCCAAAATATAAATGCAATTTACTGTTTGTGTGATGCCATACTAATTTACCCTTCATTTGCACTTTTCTTTGATATTTTTCTTTATAGAATTTTTATCTGAATTTATATACCTTCTGCATCATTTCTTTCCCACCTCTTCATTTCTCTCATCCGTCTCTGCTCCTGAAAGCAGACTTGCCTAGACCAGGAAGGGCACGTCCGTCATTACGATCCCGGCACAGAGTCACAAATTTACAGCTCTCATTAACTGATCCCTCCCCATCCCAAAAAAAATAAAAAAGGAACTGGACCACCCACATATTTAGGTCCCCTCAAAACAAAACACTAGAATGAAGATCTGTGTTCTCCCTGCTGGATAAATAAGTCAATTCATGCAAATAAAAAATAGAAGTTGCAAATTAACGTTGGAGGGTTTGTTGGTGCGCGGGGTGTTTATGTGTTAACGAGAAGATGCTATTAATCAGGGACCGAGTGTTTGAAACACCCTCGCATGATTGACTCGACTTTGGGTTCTGATCTTTTCCTACAAAGCAAAGGGAGCTCAGACTAAGTTATACTTATATTCGTAAAGGTAGTGAGTCAGTTTGATGTGTTCAACTTATATATCGATTCTGAGACTAAAGACCATAATAAATCCTGAAAACTTTACCATTAACCTTCAAGATTCATCTTTCAGTTCTTTAAGCTGGTCAGTGATGCACCAGAAGACTGACAATCACTACGTCATTATCCGTCATTGAATCTGACGTATGAGATGTTTGTCAACGTGGAGAATAGTAAGAATAGCTGAGATACTAAGAATAGCTGAGATGCTATCGAAAGCGAATAAACCCAGTTAGACACACCCTTACAGTACATGGCAGATCCAGTACTTGTGGTTCCACGTCTATCAACAAACACGATGAATGTCCTGATGTCAAGTCATTTAAATCTTTCTTCTTTTTTTTTACATCTTAATGCAGTATGCACACTGATCTTTGTTTTTTGTTGGGGTATGTTTGTGCTTTTACCCTCTTGTGCCTGTTAGTCATAAAACCAGTACAGACATGTAGAGCTAGACCACCCAGAGCAGTTACCCAAACACACTTCTTCCTCACAAAAAAATTCACTCTTCTTAATTATATCCATCCTTTGGGCGTGTCTCTGCCTGAAACAGACAATCCCCCACCCCCACCCCACTCCCCCAAAAGCAGGCCACAAACCTCACTTAGGGTCTTATGGAAAAAGACATTTCGGTGGCCTCACATGGTATAAATATTTTCAGTGGTTTTAAGAGTTATTTTCACCGAGATTATGAAGACAATCTGATTTTATAACGTCTATCAGTGGATTACATCTCCTGTACCCCAAGATGTGTAAATGATCTTTTTTGTAGTTCCTGCTGAGGTTCTTTTGATAACAAAATCTGCAGGATGTTAAAATCTTGCTGCGAATTGTTTACCATATCAAAAGACACGGAATGAAATACTAATAATATCCAAACCTGCACAATAGTTGATGAAAGAGGAAAAAGACAGTGTGTGTGTGTGTGTGTGTGTGTGTGTGTGTGTGTGTGCGCGCACACGCTCACACTTTGTAATACGGAGTCGTTTACTCCAGGGAAGGAGGTTGTTGCGACCGCACCGTTCTTTTTCATGATCTATAATTTTCAAGCCGGCAGCATGAGGGGGCAACCTTGTGCTGTGCATAGAAAGGCATGGAGACGGAGACAGACAGGCAGGACCCCAGCAACAATCTGCCAGACAAATCCTCCCCGGCCTTTGATCATGTGCCCACTTATCTTTCTGAGGTTTTTGTTTTCAGGCAAACAACTGTGATGCTTAGCTGAAGTGCAATGAGACTTTAAGGCACACAAAAAAAGAAATATGCCTAAAAATCTAGCAAAAGGAGAGAGAAACATCGAGTACCTAATTTAAGATCAAAAAGGCTAAAAATGTTTTTTTTATTGTTGAAATATCATAACCCTCGTCCTCTGGTTTTCTGCCTGTTATTTCCTATATTGATACCCTCCAAAGAATCTAGGAGTTAATCTGCTGCTGTTGTATTTTAGCCGAGATGCTATCGAAGGCCATTTGTTCCAAGCAGCGAGGCTAATGACCCTCAGCCAAGCTCGCCGTTTGGCTGGGAACTCGGAGCAAGGGAAGGTAAGTAACCTCATATATTCTCAGGGGCCTGAGTTAATGAGAGGGAATGGGAATACGAGCTACGGTTCATCATCTACTTAGGACCTAGACAGCAGTGCTGTCGTTCTATGAGTGTACACACACACACACACACACACACACACACACACACACACACACACACACAGGAAAACCTCAATAGGAAACCCAATCATCCCTCCCTTCTTGTACCTAATTTTACTCCGTATTTTTTTAAGTGCGATGTGGAGCATTTTATCATCAATAAGTCGATATCACATTAATGCTGAGACATTGGCATTATTACTGTTGACTGGGAGTTCCATCATCAAGATGGCATGCAGCCTCCTTTTGCTTTTTAACTGCATTTAATCACATTTGTGTTTAATGTTCGGGTATCTTTTCTGGCACGAAAGTTTACCTAGTTGCCGTTCTTTTGTGGTCATGTATTTTTTTTGTCAGAAAAAACACAATATAAAAGACCGATGTATAAGCCATCATTCATTTGGACTGCCGCTGCACATTCATATTACAAATGGACCACGATTAATTTAACTTTGAAATATTTCCTCATAAGTACTAACAGTACAGGCCTACATTTGAGGGTGTGGTGCTTTCTGTAGCTCTTAGCAGTTCAAGGCATATATGAGGGAACACTCGTGCATATTGAGAGAGGGTACAGTTGAGCGTAGATACCCCAGCCATGTGTGGTTGAGTGAATTCTGCAGCAATGGGAAAGCAGCAGGGGGTCCACCCATCTGCCTTTATTCGATTCAAGTCGAGCTTGACTGCGTCTTTCACTCCTCTGGCACTCATAGCAATATTTATGCCTGTGTATGTGGAAGAAAAAAGGCCACTGGAATAAGTATCCTACTGCACTGTGTGTGTGTGTGTGTGTGTGTGTGTGTGTGTGTGTGTGTGTGTGTGTGTGTGTGTGTGTGTGTGTGTACAAGTGTGGTTGTGTTTTGGTAAAACCTCCAATGGCAGACTAATGATAGGTCTTATCAACACCCAGCAGTGAATGTGGGCCTTTGTCTCCTCGCGGGACACATTATGGAAAGCTTAGGGGGATGCCTGTGACTCCTTTTCTTTCTCTCACCCACTGATAAAACCAGCACAAAACAGCCAACTGTTATACAGCTCCTGTGGCGTGGCAAGTTGAGACACAATACACCCCCGTACTCCCACCGTCAATGGGGCACAACTCATGAACTCGATATAAGTCAGTGACAAAAGATAAAAAAATGAACGCTGAAATTTAAATTGCAGAAAGCAAAATCCTAACGAACATAATATAGGGTGGTTGGATGGAAAACCATAAACCATGTGGGTGTGGTGGTGCAGGTAATTATAGTCCATTAATGATGCACAACTTATTAAAATGGTTTGTGTTATTGATGCAATTGTCATTTTTGTCATTTCCATTAGAGAATTTGTTTTTTTTTTAGACTTTTCATTCTTCCAATGTGCCAACAAAGATATTCATTACACCTCTAGTTAAAACCAAATATAAAATACCTAGATAGATGCTTTTCAAATTGACGAAAAGTAATGATATAAATGGTTGTTTCATTCAAGTGCATCTGTAGGCGTGGGTTTTCAGCCTTTCCGTGCTTGACAGAAAATGACACTTTTGTCAGGGCAGCCTGTGAAGGCTCTGTAAGTTGCAGTGCTTATTTGAGGGTTAGAGGTTGGGGCAGGGTCCCTTGAACAAGCAGTTTATGAAATGAAAATATTTTTGTTTCTGACGATGGTAAAGCGTTACTTTTCACATTTTGAAGAGTTCAGCACATAGCTCCTCGGGGGAATCATGGCCATTTCTACGGTCGTTTCCCACTGAGTCAATAAAACCCTCTCGCTCTGTGCCGCTTTATTTCTGTGTTCATTCTCAGTCTCACTTTCAAGTAGTTATTGTTAGCAATAGCCTGAAGCAAATTATAATTTTATTTTAGTTTCCTTCTTTGGCTTCTTCCTCACGTTTCCCATTTTGTCATTCTCCATTCACCTTTATTTTCTGGTTTGATAACCCTGTACTGAACATCCCTATTCCTTCTGGTCTTTCTTTGCATTTATCAACTTTATTTTCAAGCAAAGGATCAGTAAGGAATTTTCACAGTTAAACTGTTAAACCTGTCTTGTGCTTGCTCTGCATACATGTTGCTTACAAAGCAATCCAAAAGAAAACCTTCAAGGCCAAGCAATGAGGACTTTGAGACCTCATTCAGTAGGAAGGTAGAGTCCAATCTCCCCCCATTTCATCCCTCACAGCAATTAGAGTGAGGCCAGGAAGTGCTGTATGTTATGGCCTTATAAAGACATTAGAGCCATCGCTCCACTGGCCCTCACCTCTGACTTCGTACTTTACAATACAGTATTTCTACAATTTTTGGGTCTCTCTCACAAACACTCCCTCCCAGTCACTTTGAAATCATTTACAACAACCCTTTAATCTTCTTTACATAGGCGCTAACTTTCAGATCTCATTTAAAAACCACTTTCTTTCTCTTTTAATTTATCTTTGGCCCCTCAAGGCCATCTCTTTTTCATCTGTCCATAGGCCCTCATTATAATCTATAATACTGCAGTGGATGATGAGGAGCACTCTGTGGGACACAAATTTTAGAATTTTTTTGACAGTTGTCAACACCCCCCACCCCCATTTGATGCATCATCCTTCATTTGCCAGTTATTTTGCGTGAGCATGAAACTGATGATTATTCGCTCTGTCACTTGTCCTGTAATCTGCAATGAATCAATGTGACTCGACAGAATGACTCATTTGCTTGTCATTTTCCCATATGCATTACATGAAATATGAAACCGTGTGACAAACTGTAGTTTCAACCTTGCAACCTCACCTCTGCATACATCGATATACACAAAAAAGAGAATCATGTGTCTTACTGTGCCCTGCAGCATTTCAAGCCATCTTGGACTTGGTTGTTCCTGAAATACCTTCTCTCACCAGAGCAGAGGACAGACACATTTGAAATCCCAAAAAAAAGGAGGAAAAAAAGAGCAATGGCATGTCTGGATACTTGCTTACTACATCCTCCACATTTTTCCATTCTTTCTTCCCCAAAGAAGGTTTGCATCATTTGACCAGTTCCAAAAACAATGGCTTTGTGGGCAAGTTGCACAACTTGTGACTGCAGAATCCTAGTTGGCCGACACATTTTACATTCATTAAAAAGGGATTATAAAACGAGAAGGAGAAGGCACTTGTTCCTCAAACTAGTTCAATAACCAATTTCTCTACATAACAACATTATCTTTGGACAGATTTGAAAGGCATTGCAATAATTAAAGTAGATTTATATTTGACATTCGCTTAGGGGGAGTTTCTGCATCTCTTAAATCACTTGACACCCCCCACAACTGTCTTGTGTCCTCATACATTTTTTGTTAAAATAGAGACTTGTTTTGTCTGGCAGTAAAAGGACCATGTGACAGGAGTGTATCCAGCTTACCCAAGAAACTAGTGCTGATAAGAAATGGACAGTGGAAGGATGTAAATAAGGGTAAAGATTGCTTGAAATGTGCAGCAACCTAACAAAAAGGATTGGAGGGGGTGGCTATAAATCTATGGCCACAGCAAAGACAGAGAACTGAAGGGATTTGTAAATGTGACAAGATTACGAAGCTCAGGTGGACCAAAAACAGAGAATTCAGAGAGTCATGCACTAAAGATAGAGAAATGAGACCCGAGTTCAGACTAACTGACTAGATGAAATGAGCTGAATTGAATTTGTCTTCTGTAAAATCATTGTGGGATGTGCTTCATAATGTGCAGGGATGGAAAAAGGGCATTTGAAGTGTCAGAGCACAACACTAAGGCAAAAAAAGTATGCCGAGTGGCAGAAGAACCACAGTTTCATTTCCCCAACAGTCAGTGTTCGTGCATAAGACTCTCGGACACAATTCCTGCTTTACCCTTTATCAGCATGCAGCTCCTTTGAATCATTTAAAAGAGAAAATAAACGTATCCCCCAAATTTCCATTTTGAAGTCTCAGCTACGATATAAACTAACAATAATATATACATCAAAAGATTGCGGCACAAGTGGGAATGATTGTAATTTGCTTGAAGTGCACTGGATCTCCTATGGACTGGATCTGTTTTGCTGTTATGACCTCTGGGTGGAGGGCTGAGCCTGAAGTGTGTGTCATTAGCAGGGAAAATGACAAGACATAAGAAAAACAATATTTTCTTTTCTTGTCACTGTACCTCTGGTTTAACCACCCCACCCCACCCCCCATCTGTATGCAGCGGTGGCCATTCCGACCATGCCTGTACGGTAGGAAATGATTTACTGCTGCTTTCAGCCATAGAGAGATTCTCAAAGAAGGATTTCAAACACAGCTAAGACAATAAGGAGGTTTAGTCCCCTGATGTTCCATTTTGTGTTTTGCCTTTTGGCTATGCTGCACTCAAAGGTAACATTTCATTTTTGCTTCCTTATATCTGTAAAATGGCTACAACTCTTAAACTCTGGAGAAAAGACCATAAACCTCAGGAAGCGAATGAGATTTTATGAATCTTACCTGAGTTTTAAACTTCTGCGATAACAAGAGAGAAGCCATGTTAATGAATACGGATTAATAAAATGCTTAGTGAAAAAATATTACCATGTTGAGATATACTTTTAAACAAGAGTTCATGACTAAAGAAAGAACTAAATAGAAACATTTAATATCTTACATAGAATTTTCATCTTTGTGTCGATTTTTACTTAAATTTTATGATTCTTTAATGCTTTTTTAATGTCAAAGAAAACAGTAAATTTAGTTTGAAGATAAATAAATCAAGAAAATAGAAATGAAAACTGCTGATGGGTGTCCCTTTGGTGCAGAGAAATGCAAACAGAAATAAGAGACACAGAAGACATAGAATGATGAAGACATTACAGGTGCAGCAGGTGACTCACGATGGTTGGTCTTTACCTGGTGGTTGTCATTCGAACGCCAAGGACACAAGAAAAACACACACTCACATGCATGAAAACACTTTACCCACCCCAGGTAAACAGGCAAACAGGTGGAAGACAGCCATACACACACACCCAAGACATTTTAAAACCCCGGGGCAAACTGAGATCTACCTCTTTTATCGTTAGTCTTTTCCTTGCAGCGTTTCCTCCTGTCCCGCTATGGTGAAGGTTAGAGCTGCCATCTCACTTCTTTTCCCTGCTAATGTTCCAGACCTGACACAGAAGGACAGACAAGCGAAAAGGAACCATTAAGACTTTGTTTTTGAGTGGAACAGGGATATCTCTACCAGCACACCCACATCAAGAAACCTAAATACATAAAATATTCCATTCATAGAACCCGGCCTTCTGGGATTCCAGTTACTGCCTCGAAGACTGAGCCCTATTTCAGTTTCTTCACTCAGCGTGCAGAAAGAATGCATGAGCAAGATAGGCGTAGAGATTGATATGTGGTTCAGGACTTAAAGGAGCATGTGCTTAAATCAAGGTTTTAAGTTAACATATATTTTGTCATGTCAGATTTCATCCCGAGGGCTGGAGAACTATTTCAAAAACACACAGCTGAAAACCTAAGCATTGCCGCAAACAGTTCTGCTTCAAGTAAGGAGGTTCAAACTGGGGTCAGGCAGTTCTGACTGGCCATCAAATGGAAAACAGGAGCCACTGGAAAGTGATTATATTCCAATATGGTTTCATGATTTCCATTTACATACCTGTGTAGGCTCCTTATTGTCTCTTTCATTGTTCCGTTTCTTTGTTTTCAGACATATAATTGTGCCTTACTGACAGTGATGTTATTATAGCCATGCTACTTAGTAAATAGACAGGATTTGTGTGATTGGAGGAACTGTCTAGTGATGAAATTGCTAACAGTTGGGAGAACCACCATCACACACACAATAACACACACACACACACACACACACACACACACATACTCTGTCCATCTCATTTGTAGCATGCAGCTGCACAGAGGTTAAGCAAATATTATACAATGGCCTCAAAACAATGAAACATTGCTCCATTTTGCACGTGGTTTGCAATGTGTGTGTGTGTGTGTGTGTGTGTGTGCATGTCAGGGAGAGAGACGTGACTGGCACTGCTTGTCCTCTTTATTACTGTGAACAGAGCACACACCTCTACTCCCATCCCATTCATTTTAATCTTTAATCTTAATGATAAACCTCCTCAGTGAAACTGTCACTCCGTCTGCACCTCCAAACTCTCTCACTCTCACACACGCACACACACACACACACACATACACGACCCTCCCCAAAACCCCAAAGAACCAGCAACAGTGCTCCTTTGTTTGACCCCCCCCTCCCCCCCGGCCCCCTTTGCTGTGCTCTGGACGATGCTGGTTGGCGGGGATGGAGGCATGCCTCAACAGGAACGCTGGAGGAGAGGAAGGGAGGGAATGAAGGATGGAGGGAGGGTTTGCAGAAAAGTATGTACGAAGGGGTGGTGTGTGGTGTGTGTGTGTGTGTGTGTGCATGAAGGGGTCACTTTGGGAAAAAAGAGGAGGGGTCTTACAGTCATTTTTTTCAGTCTTTCTCCTCTCTTTCATTCCTGTTCTTTCTGTCCATTCAGCATTACATGAGAGGGGCTTCTCAGAGTGAGTTTGTCAGGAGGAGGGGAGGTGGGTTTGGAGAGACTACACCCTCTGTGAACCCACTGACTCCAGTTGACTGAGAGTTGAAGGAAGTCATTTGCAGAGGACTATTTCTGGTTCAGGACTAAGACGCTAATTTTAAAACACAAAAGTAAAAATGAAAAAAAAAAAAAAAGAGTCTGGACTTTTTTGCATTCTTGCTCTGAAAGAAAGGACAACCCTTTATGTCCATGAAAGTTCAACAGGCATTTGTAAAAAAACATTTGTGTGTGTGTGCACACGTGTGCACAGATGCCTAATTATTAGCTCCCTCTCTCCCAATAGTGTATAAGTACACAACATGTAATTTTTCATTTATGCAAAGAAAACATTGGATGTGACCACTGAGGTTAGGATATAATTTTAGGTGTTTCATTCTTGTACCGCTGCTAGGATGGCAAACCCAAATCTCTAAATACTGCTTTTGTAACGGTGTCTAGGGCATGTCTCATTTGGCAGAAAGAGAAAAAATAACCATGAAATAGTGCCTATTTCTCTCTTAGCTAAACACACACACTCACACACACACATTGGAAGCTCTGAGGCAATCGGATCATTTACCCCAACTAATCTATACACATTACATTTATAGAAAGAGCATATCCAGACATGCGCCACCACAACAGTGTGTGTCACATCTCTCACTATCCAAATGTGCGCACTTGTGTGTCTAGATTGCCGAAGTCTGCTGTGACAGATGCAAAAGGAAAATGACAGAGACCGTAAATGTGTGTGTGTGTCAGTAGTGTGTCTCAATGTTGACTTCTGCCTCTCTCATACACGTTGGTGAGTTTGCTCCAATAATCAATACGACAAACAAAGAAAGACTCTTGCATTTCTTTTGTTTTAAAAGACAAAAAAAAATGTGTATTTGTGTATGTGAGGAGCTAGAATACCCTCCAGGAGAATACAACAGACCTGACACCTTCAAGGCTTTCTACCCACTCAGATTATCTCCACCAGATTCATTCTTGTAGCACCATTCATTCTTGCTTAAATTGTCTCCACACCAGTAGCCTGGGAGTGGAGACAATTTAAACAAATATATCAGTGTATTATTTTGTATAGTACCTGATGTAGATATGTGAGGCCATTCCCGAGAACTCTGCCCACATTCCTACCACCTGGACAAAAACTGCCTGTTCTACCTCTGGCTTCATCTGTTGAGGTAAGCAGTAGATGTTATGGAATTATAACAATTAATAACTGTATCAGTGGATACACCTACATTGTATAAAACAGTACTGCTGTTATAAGTAATAACCCACTTCATGTTAAGCGTAGGAGCTGTTGTCTCTCCATTAAAGAAAAATGTTTTAAATTTCTCCAAAATTGGAGGAGAGTGTCTTGTGGGAAATGGTAGGAATAATTTTAGAAGATTTTAATATCACCTAAAAATCAGGGCTTTAAAATGCCCTTCCTCTTCTACAAACTAATGCTGGGCTTTAAAAAAAAAAAAAAAAAAAGCATTCAGGGCATTTCTATGGGTTGGATGGGACTATGACCTCAAACTCAACAGCTCTACAGCTTATTTAAGCATAATTACAAAAAGACACAATCAAATGAGGTGAAAAATACTTTCACAAAAAAACATTATCCACAAGCGAGACAAGGTGGATCAAGTGAGCGGTCTTTATTCTGATTGCTTGAAATATTTCCTGTCAATTTTTTAAAAAAAAGCTGTGAGACTGTTCAGTTTTACTGTGAAAAGACGGTTGCTTGTGAAGCACCTGAAACTGTCATTTAGTAGAGCGTGAAGGCTCCAATGATCAAAAATAGCTTGTCAGGTGTCATCAAAACCCATTTATCTCGCTTATTTACTCATCTGAAAAGTGGGAAGGTATGCTTTTGGAGAATTTGCTTTATAAGCAAGTGTGTATCGTCACAAGCGAATGTGACATGATTAGTCATTGCAGTGTAACTGTCTGAGTCAGAATTAGAAGCATGATCGACTTGAGGAATAATTGGTAGTGGAAAAGTACGTTATGATTCAGAACACCACAGCTGGAAAATTTCTACAGTTTTGCAAACCTTTTCAGAAATATGGTTGAGCTGGCATGGCTTTGTCCCCATATGGGTGTGTTTGTGTGTTTCTATTACTAATCAATTAGTCTGCATCACTTATTCACAGAAACACATTCTTTCACAACTTTTTAATTTTTATATGTAGTCATTATGGAGGACTACCAACATGCTGCTGTTAATCACAAGGTCTACTGTTTCGCAAGCCTGATGTTTCTAAAACAGTCCCCTAAGTCTAGTCAAATCATGACCATACATCAATTTCATGCAATTTCAGACAGTAATTAAATTTTGAATTGTAGACATTACTGTGCAAAAATAGCCAGATTTTGATTTATTTTGTTTCTGGTGAAGAGAAATGTATGTTATTTCCTGGCGACTTGAATGGAAAGCCACAAAGGCCATTTTTCCCACAGCACCTAAATCCTCCAGGACTTTTATAAGTCATCGAGACGTTTTGCCTCTTCAGTATGCATTGAGAACGTTTTGTTTTCAAGGTAACTCATTACGATTGGCCTGGGCTCAACACTTGATTTGTTAGTTAGTGTGGAGATGAATATTTCTTCCATATTTCATGCAGAGAAATACTAAATGAACCATAGAAACACCTTTCAAACCATAAAATTTAATTACAGGCTGTACAAGCACTAGGACTAGGCCACGATATAGAGACTAAAATAAAGTATTAACCCTTGATATAGGTAATGTCCACCATACTGTTACGCTTCTATAACACTGACTTTGCCTAATGAATCTCAACCCTTCTTTACCAATCAAATGTTGGGTAAAAATGTAGATAACTCTGTTTTTAATGGCATCCAACATGTTTCCAGATGTTTTTTAACAGCTTTCGTATGTGGAGAATGGCACATTAGTGATAACGCTTTGAGGATAAGAGGCGAGCAATGCCATAGTGTCTCATTGTTCAAATTAGAAAAAAAAAAGCTGTTAAGGAGCCTGATGGATGTCGTACGCGAGCAGCTGTATATCAGGAAAGATGGTTGCAGAGAACTCTGTTTTATTGATACCTCTGTAGAGAAATGAGCAATGGGTTCTACTTCAGTGAATGATTTACATCCGTCTGCTGCTAAACATCAGCACTGAGTGGCAGAACTCTTGTGCTGATTTTGAACAACTTGCAATAAGCCGTTTGTTTGCTCATTCATAAAATATCCAAATACTACATCATGTCATGTAAAAATATATACCTGATTAACTAGAGAATGGAATGACAAATGTGATGCAGCGGCTGCTCTTGGATAGTTCAAGTTTGATTTGAGTGGTTTGAGGTTAGTGATGCCGTTAAAAAGTTAACATTTATATGTAACTAAAATAAAACTTAAGTAAATTTGCTGTATTCTTAACCATAAAATAAAAGAAATAAAAAGCTGACATGATATTTTTTGTCAGTTCCTAACCGAAGGTGCCCTGACTGCAAAGGCATATTGTGTGATTTGACATTGTACCAACGGCTGACGCTCAGACAAAGGAGCCAGTGCAGCCCTCGAGGGGGCAGATGACAAGCACTCCTAAACCATGGCCAGACATAATCCCCCGCCTCCCACCAAACCCCATAACAAACGCACATCGGAGGGGGACTTATTCAGAGCATATTAGGGAGGTGAAGGAGGCCAGGCACTGAGGGACGCTCCCCTCTTGGTTGTCCTAATCATCTGAGACAACCCCTCTAGAGACAGACCCCCCTCCCATTACCCTTCCTGCGCAGGAACCTCACTCCACCCCCTAACACATGACCCAGACACATCCAGTAACATTTACAAGGGCGGGCTGCCATGAAGTGGGGAAGTTGACCAAAATGAACAGCCCCCTGGGAGCTGTAGTTTAATTGTCCATCTTCTTGGTCCAAATTTAACAAGCTTGAGCAGGTTCAAGTACCCAAACAGACTCCCACCCCTCCCCACCAGCCCCACTTTTAAGAGACTGGCACGTTCCATAGAGCTTGCCATCTATGCAGAATGATGAGCGAGACCCCATTGTCTTGTTATATTGTCCTCAATTAGGCAGGAGATGATGGGAAACAATGAGAAGTGCATTTGTAATCATGAGCTTCCCAAACTCATGCTGGGAAACAGAACTTCATTATGCCCAATGGTCCCTCATTGGCGATAAAACCCACAAAATGTGTTGCTCATACTAAGGAAGTTTTGGAGCAAAACGGGCTCAAAAAGAAGTGAAGGGAAAAACAGATATTGGTAGAGGAAAATATTTTATTCACACTCCTATAAAAACGGAACTTTCATCCTATAGATATCTACCACTACAGCATTTCATAAGACACACACTGTATTAAAAACCTTCGATGCTACGTAAAGAATAAGTCAGAGCTCTTCTGTGCTCGTTTTTTTCCAGGGATGAATTTGAAGACACAAAGTTCAGCCATGAATTCTTTTTCATCTTCACCACATAAATGCTGTACAGGCTCAGCTCAGAGAACAGAATCTCTGGCAGGGCTGGTGTCAGTTCAGAGCCATGTGTTGAAATTAGACCTCCATAAAAGAGAAAGAAAAACTTGAGAGCACATTATCTGCATTTACCTGGAGAGTGTTCAACCGAGAAAAAGCTCAACTTTTTTCCGGCTTTGTAGCGTACTCATCATTTAAATCGCATTCCACTTTGGCTGTTAGGCTTTGATAGAACCATCCGACTGGACAAATGTAGCTTTCATGAAATTGTGCAAATGATTTCTTTCAACTGGGATTGGAGAGGTATTGTTCTCGGAACCCTGAACCCCCCCCCCCCATCTCGTCTTTCCTCTCTGCTCACGGCACAAAGAGCTAATCTGAGATGAGCACATGCAGCAGCTCTGACACATTGTCAAACCAAACCAGAGGTGGTTCTATTTTCTTTAAATCGTGTAAGTAAAGCATAAGGTGAGAGCCACCATGCATGGAGGACAACAGCGAGGCTTGTGAAATAGCTGTGTATTCAACTCAAATGGCGCAGCAATAATATTATGACCCATTATACCCATCAATTCTTTCACTTGTTCTTCAAGGGACCAGATTCATGCAGAGATGTTTGGTTTCTTTCCGAATTTGAGACAAAAGTCAGTCTAACCGATCTGATTAAAGTGGGGGGGGGGGTAACTGAAGTTACCAACTCTGGTTCTAACAGGAAGGGCAAAATGACAGCAATGGCAGCAAGTGCCATGACATCACTTTAGTTTAACAGTTTTTATAAATCACCAGTAGAGCTTAGTGTTCCACTGTTTAAAGATCAGTTTCACTTGTAATCAGAACACCCTGATGAGGGTATAGAGATTCAGACACCAAACTGCACCAATATGATTTTTACCCATTTTTAATCGGGTTAAATGAAATTTAACCAATGCTACAAAAGCCGCCTGGTCGATACTTGCTGTATTGTTGTGTATAATTTCAGGATCATTGATTTTCTGTTCATTATTTGTCATGTTTGACCACAGGTTTAATGTCAAATGTGCTTAACCACCTCCGCTGACCTAATTTATTCCTCTGTGTTTTTGAGCGGCACACAGCGACAGTACAGAATAAGGAGCATCTGCCTCGTCATTTTACCCAGATGGCAGGAGAAACTATGTAAATTGGTTAATTAACCTTACGGTGCTTTAACCAGTGGACCACGCAGAGGGCTCCATCCAAGCGAGTTTTCTTCAATTTCATGAACACCCATTAATAGCATCTGGATTTTTTTTTGTGATAATTTCCTTAGGCAGTGGAATTCGCAGTGGTATTACCAAACTGTAGTAACTATACATGACATCCCTCTGATTAACACTCCTGTGATTATTGCCCTATGTCACATCATCTTTTTACTGCAGGTTTAAAGACAAAAATCCATTTTCTTGGCGAGAGAGCATTCCAGAAAGAAAGAAAAAAAAGGGCATGAGGCATGTTATTACCACAACACCACCCCCAACCCCCCCCCCCCCGCCCCCAACAGGCACACTTGGATCTTTAACCCCTGACAATAGCATGGCATGAGGGAAAAGAAGCAGGGATATGAAACTGTGGAAAGAAACTGTGCTAGCCTCATTGCTTGTAGTGTTCATCTGTGTGTGTGAGCTGCTAGGAGTAAGGACCTGCACCTGGAGCAGGGAGGAGCATGCGAAGGGATAAAGGTCATCTGGCTGGCTAAACCAAAGGTGAGTTCTCCTCCTTCCCCAAGAAGGCCAGACGAGCCCTGATCCTGCATCCCCACAACACGGGCCGTCCAGACAGCCACTCCTTCCCTTCCTTTCTCTCCTTCATCTCATGTCACCTCCTTCTGCTCTGTACTTTGGGAAGGATGTAGTAATCCATAATCCACTCAACTATCGGCGGCTAAATTATCCGTCCCATTCACCCATTTTCTCCCCTCGGATGGAGATTCAAAAACAATTAACCTCTTCACGGCTGGGGACTTTTCCCAAGAAAGGGCACGAGTGTAATTGAATGACTCCACCATTTACATTCCTGACCATGACTTCACTCCTTCACGCATAAATCTGGTTAACGAAAATCCTAATCTGTCTTTGTGAACGTCCAAAGTCATTATCGTGGATGTTGTGTTATTACGCAATGAAGGCAGAATTTGCTTCATGCTGGATTTAAAAAGGGACAATTCAGTTATGTTTACGTAAACCCTTTTGACCTACTTAAACCTAACTAGTTACGTCACTCCAGTCTGACATGTTGACGAAATACTGATTTTGAAAACACCCCCCCCCCCCCAAAAAAAAGATTACTGTTATAGCATCAAAAAGACAGACAGCACTGTGCTAAAAACTGGTCCAACTGGACTATTTCACACCAAGTGTCTATAAGCTAAGGTGCATCCCCCCACATCCTCAACCTTCAATAAAATGTTCTCTTCTCCCCCTTCGTTATAGAGGGGCCTCCTATTCATCTCCAGGTAGAAAGCCTCAAAGTGTAGGAGGGAAGAACAGCTTGTTGCACCCATTGAGCTTTTTATTACTTCCCCCTACAAAGGGTGGTGGCAGAGGCAGAGACATCCTCAATCTCCTTGATGCCATAACACAGTCAGCTTTCAGAAGAGACACACAAACAAGTGGCAGGATTTTGGCTGAAGCTTTGTGCAAATTTTACCAACACTTGTTCTGAAAAACACTGTATCTGAGAAGCTTATATGGGTGAAGAGACAGCCCATTCCAGCTGTTGTGTGTGTGGGGGGGAGTTAATCTCTTAACAAACAAGTTTATCAAAACATGGTATCGTTGTGAAAAACAACTCGGTAACGGAAATGATGAGGGTCAGTTGACCGAAAAAAAAAAAAAGTATTACATGAAAAACAAGTAGTTTTTCCAAATTCTGTAGTCGAGCAGAGACGTTGAACCAAAAAAACTCTACTCCAACCAGCCATTTTCAATGAAGTGAGCTAGTTTATTGCTATCCAGATAACCCAGGAGCAGCCAATGATGTAATCCTTAGACAACACTGTTCAGGAAAACAAAGACACTCACTCCTCAAAAGGAAGACACCCCTATTGTTTCATTTATCCGTTTCAGAAACGCATACATACAAGCATTTATGATGACTCCCACCTCTAATTTATGTTTTGTGTTCGCCTTTGCTCGTCTTCAAATCGCCTTGGTTGTAAAACCGAACGCAAATATGGCCAGTTATCTAAAGAGAGATGTGACACCCAGCGTCTGAGGAAGTCGTCTGAAACATCAAACTCGGTTAAAAATAGAATCATAAAATCACGTTTGATATAAAAGCTCAAAAGATTCACCATCTTGTCATTAATAATGAAACTTTTTTTTTTTCATTGAATCCTTCGAAATTTTAAAATTCCAACTTGCATGTCATTATGCTGGAAAAACTTAACAAGGACATCATTAGCTTCAGAGACTCTGAGAAAAGAAAGCCATTCCTATATTCTTGCAGATGTGTCAGAACAGCAAGGCTTTCAAAAACACACTGAAACACACAACCACACTCACACACATCTTTGATGTTCCTTCATCATGAGTGTGTGTGTTGCAGCTGTGCGAGTCACCCGCACTCCATCCAGGATTCATATAGGCTACAGAGCAACAACAGCAATGAAACCTGTTCCACACACACACACACACACACACACACACACACACACACACACACACACACACACACACACACACACACACACACACACACACACACACACACACACACACACATACTATAAACTGGTAAACAACCCTGCTTGTATTGACTGTGGAGACATTGGCGACAGACAGAGGGCCAGCCAGGTCAGAATTGGGTAAAAAAAAAATAAAAATAAACACCAACAAGAAAAGCTAAAACAACTGCTCGAGCTTCAGACGGACTGGAACTTCTCTTGATCATTATATGTCGAGTTCAGGTGTCTGGGCTTGGCCCGACTGTAGGCGGTAGTTAGGTGGTGGGAGGCTGGGGGGGGGGGTAGATAACACAGCAGCCAGACAAAGAGGGAATAAGCGGGCTGCCTACATACCACCAGCATCAAGGGCAGGAGAGTGGGAGACTAGGGAGGGAGCCAGAAGAAAAGAGGATGATTATAAAATTTTGATGAGACAATTCTTTGCTGAAGTGACTTTCTATATCGTTTGCTTTTTTCCTCCATTTTTTGTCAGCTCCCCTCCCACCTCAACAGCGCCGCCTCAGAGAATGGGGCAGACAGGTTTTATAGGTCCTAATTAAAGCCATCTGAAGTCTTTCAAGACATCAAATGGAACTAGTCTCCTGCTTTTTCCTCTCCCATTGTACGAAAAAAAAAAAAAAATCCAAGGAAAATCAGAGGACACCCAGTTTTGTACCTCTACCTCCTCCCTGACCCCATTGCACCCTAATTTCCAATCAATAAAAGGGTTCAGAGAGTACCATGACCTCATAGTGTCTGTCAAATTCACCTACGTTCAACACAATGCTTTGGTTGATGGAACAACTTATTTCTAGAGAAAACAACATTTTTTTTCGTCTGATTGAGACCGGAACCTAAACTTAAAGGTTTTTTTTTTTTTTAAATGTTATATCGCCTTTTACAAATGTCAAAAAATGTAATAGAAGATCCACCCTTATCCTGTGTGGCGGGTTGAAGTGCAGTCCTGTTAAAGTGCGCCTCAAGAATTCCATTTTTTTTTTCTTTCTCGTCTCCCCTTAATTGTCTCCAGTTCGCGGTTGCACAGCTTGTCTAGCCGGGTTTAGCAGGTTTACCGTGTGCTTTTCTCTCTCTCTCTCTCTCTCTTCGAAATATGTAACGTTATGGGGCTGCGCGACGTCAAACACACATTCACAGTTAGAAAATTAAGAGACGCACGACAGAAGTAACTTTTCAAGGATAAACTCACCTCTTCCGGTTAAATAATAAAATGCGTCCGTAGAATTTTTTTTTTTTTTTTTAAAAACGTTCATGTGATTGTAAGCAAAAACGGGGGGGACACAGAACACGGTGAAAAAGTGACATCATACATTTAAAAATGCAGTTGAGTATGAAAAGATGATAAATATATCTTCTACTTTTAGCGATAGTAAATATATACGCGCGAATCAAAAACGCTGGGGGGGGGGGGGGGGTAAAACATCGACTACTTACGATTGATTTCAATAACTTCTGGGCGTTATTGTCTCGCCACTGACCCTCTCCGGACGTTTGGAGACGCAAAATTGTCTTTTCCTTCGGCGCAGCGGCATCATTCTCATCGGTAGGACGCTCAGCCTCTCTGATGCTGATAAAGTTGGTTTAAGACAACACCTGGTTAATTCTGCCAAGGACCACAGGAGTCTGACTCCGCCGGTGTCAGGTCTTCAGTGACGCCTGCGCTCGCCGGGATTGAGCGCTGGGTGGAAAGGGAGCGCACAGAAGGTGTCATGTGAGCCGCCAGAAGGTCTGCCATTGGTCAGTTGGGGATCAGTACGATCAGGCCGTTCTGCGCGCCATTGGTCCAGGACAGGAGCGGAGACGCCTCCTCGCTTTGCCGTGCAGAAGAATGTGAGTCCACTGTTCACAATTTTCAGCAGCCGAGGGTGGGGTGGGTGGGGGTAAGGGGAGTTAGTCGGAGGGGTTGTGTGGGAGGGGGGCGATAAGTAACAAATTGTTCCAAAGATCTGTTACTTTGCTACGGACGCAAAGAATTACGCAGATGTAGCAAGTACAAATACACACATTGTGCAAATTGTTTAAGACAGGAATGAATGAATGTTACATTATTATACATGGATATATATATATATATATATATATATATATATATATATATATATATATATATATATATATATATATATATATATATATATATATATACAAAAACTGTACTGATTTTTGAATAGTCCACGTAAAATTTAATCTAGATTATGTATCTAGTGACAACAACCAATGAAAGTTAAAAAAAAAAAAAGGTGTCAGTTTCCTTTCCAATTTATACATACAGTTAAGCAATAAAACAAACAATATGTCTAATCTGAATGACAGCTATTTAAACACAAGAAGAATCAGGTTATATCATTTGCAGCTTAGTTTGATTTGCCTCCCTGACTTGTTGGATAATTTGATAGATAATGAAACATATGAGAAACTCTCTTGATACCAAATCAAAAACAAATCCGAAGCACAGGATAATTTCATTCATTTCTTATACTGATGACAAAATTGATTGAGTGAAAGGAAATATAACAAAGAAAGGAATCATCACACACAAGAAAATATACAATAAAAGGCCATTCAACTCCAATAATGAGGAATGGTGTAACTTAATTTTGTCCTAACACACAATACTTAATGATGCAAAGACCTCATGCGACCTTTACAATAATCTTTTCATCTTGATGAGTTCTGAAGTAAGTTTATTACTCGGGTGACGGGGAGTTAATTAAAAGAACAGGACACAATCTCTTGGTACTGTGGTGGAAGATTACATGAAAAGTCCTTGATTTTTTCCTTAATATATGTGGAAACAAAGTGAGCTTGGAATGTTTTCCTTATTAATGCTTTCCTAGTGTTAATGCTTTCCTAGTCCACTTTGACTTTCTGCGCAGTTGGACTGCACAGAGGGCAACTGCACACGAAAGAACATCCTGTCGCCATTTCTCTCTGGTTCTTTGGAGTGTGGAAGCAAAGAAACTTAAGGTTCTGTATGGGTGGGAAATAGAGCATGTATAATCCAGAGAGCGCATCTTACCCTGCTCAGACTGCTGCATTAAATCAATATACTGCAAAGCTTTCTCTTGTTTTCACATTCACTTGACTGCTGCCGTGATGCACGGTGAGGGTCGAGCAGCCGCTCCCTGATTTTTGTGGCACTTGCCCCCCTCCCTCGTCTTCCTCCTCCTTCACTTCACTTCACTTCATGGTAGACACCCTCATTTGGATTGCTCCAAGGCGATGCACTCAACCCGTTTGTCTCGCGCATCAACGGGAGGCTGCATGAGTAAGGCAGCGCGTTATCTCGACACAAAGAATTATCTTCGCTTTGCTCCTCCAACACCGTAAAACAATGATTATTAGCTGCTTGAGGAGTATGTTCAGGGTTTCGAGGCTTGTCGCCACACTTAAGGAACATGAAATACATTTCAAAACATACCCCCTGAACTAAATTTCCTCCTGGTTTTTCTACCCGCTTTCAGTAATGGTTGTACTGCCATCCTGGGGGGAGTATGGCTAATGTCATTACGATTGGACGTGTCACAGTAGAAGTTTTTTTTTGGTCAGAAATTAAACAAGTGCTTCCTTTTCAAGATTAAAAAGCCTGTCATACTATATCATCCTAGTGTAAAGTACTAGTTATGCATTCACAATGACATTAGCTCACTCACACCCCGTCATTATGAAAGTAAAACCCTGCCTCTGCAAAATGGGTCATACACTGCAGTCACTTCATTTAAGCAAATGCATTGTGCCTGTCTTTGTGGTAGACATGTGCATTTGTGATCACACATCAAAGACTAAACTCCCAATGTTATGGCATCGGTTTGCCGAAACATAGTTTGTGCAAGTCTGACCTCTTTCAATGATTTTTGGGTGGTACGAGTGCAGCCGTGAGAGCCAGAACATAAGTCGATCTTTAATGCCTCTCATCAGCCAAGAGGAAGGTGCTCTCGGTCTAAAATAAGCTCCAGTAGCATCATTTTTATTCTACCGCAGTGCCCTATGTGCCTCATACGTCAGAGATTTGAGGGAAACAGATTTGCTCTGAACACACACACACACAAAAACATTCACTCTTGGTTCATGTACGAAAATACACAATCAAGCTAATAGATAGGCACACACACACACACACACACACACACACACACACACACACACACACACACACACACACACACACACACACACACACACACATGCTTCCAGATATGTATCCACTGTTCAAGCAGCGGGTTTCAAAGCCATGCCAGTCAAAGTAGGAAGACAGCTATGCGCCACCGTCTTATAGACCCATCACTGTGCGAGCTAATCTGCGGCGTGTTCCTGCCCTATTTTTAGAGCAATGTTGTATGAACACTTAACAACATAATTCACCGAGACGAAAGGAGCTTTTCAAATCTGGTAACCTCATCTCTTTAAAATTCATCTGGATTTTTTTCACTGCGCAGTCCAAAAACACCTGTTCTTGACTTTGTACTCTCCCTCAATCAGGATTTTCTTTATGAATGGAGAAAATGTTGCAGTGCGACTGTGAGAATGTGCTGGATTTTAGAAAGTGGTTGATTCTCTCGGTAGCTGAAAAGATATCTGAATTCATAAAAAAAATGAATATATCTGTATTTATGTGAAGAAGGCATTTCCACTGTTTCCTACCGCATCATCTTATTACCTCTACTGAGGAGAGTTGTGATCACACACATTTGTTTGTTTTGATGTGTCTATAGATCTTGTGCCAATAGTTGATTACATTTTGTGCCAAATCCAAATATGGATGATGACTCTAGATTGCTTTTTTATTTTCTTTAATTTCTCACAATGGTACTTTTATATAGACCACTTTTCCAATGCTATGAAAATAGTGTGCAAATTAAAAAAAAATACCCAGACATCAAATTGTGAATATTTTTGTTGAATGGAAGTGCATTTTTTCCCAATTTTATATTGCGGAAAAAGATAGCAATGATTTTCTTTATTGTAAGTACTTAAATCTTGCGTCCCAGGGACACACGTTGTCTGATGGTCATGCGTCCCTGTCAAAAAATGTGCGTCAAAGACGCAACGACGCACACTAATGAGAACAGTGTTTAAGTATGCGGAAAATACATATAATGGATTTGCCATTATAGATTATGGGACCTTTGTTGAACATGATGATCACAAACTAGCCATAATAAATACACAATTCCAGATGATAGGAGCAGATTTCCAGAGTCAAGATAAAGGGATTTCTCCTAAAGTTGGCATGAGTAACGGATCATGATAATAATGTCATATTGTCTACTACAGTATGTCCTGGGCACAATGATACAACAGTTGATGATCTCCTTGCAGTGAAAGTGTCTATGCAAATGTGGATACATTACTTAAATATGGCTCTTACAAAACCTAATTGTCATTGACGTAGGTATCTGCTCTCTTTATGCCTGAAAGTCTTCATCTTTGTGACTTAGCACCGTAGCATGATGGTCATGTCTGTATGACATAAGGAAATATTCTTGGTTCATACTAGACCTGATTATATTCTTTATTGCTCATTACTATCTAGAGAGTAGAGCTTCTTTAAGGCAACTTGTTAAAGCACATTGAATGATCTAGCCTACATGGGCAAGAGGGAGTGGTTACATTAAAGGTCTTTTACCTCCATATTTTTGCCAGCAGTGTTGCTGGCAAAAACTCACATTTAGTCACAAGCCCACAGACAAGATGGACTGTCTGGTTCAAAAGCCTGTCCCTCAAGCATTAAACACTATATGCTTTGGCCATAGAAAAACATCACACTGGGGGTCTGCGTGGCATCTGCCTCCCAGCTCCCAGAGCCAAGGCATGGGGCCGAGGGAGGGGCCTGGTGCTTAGATAAGCTCTTCCTACCCTGGTCACTGCAACACAGTGGGGACCGGACAGGCCTGGAGCCTCAGCTGACTACCGCTGATAATATCCACATGAGTGTACACATATATGTGTGATTGGAAGGATGGGTGCTTGTTTGTTGGGGAGAGGTGGTGTAAACAAGTGTGTAAGTGTGTGTGTGTTTTCAATCACATATCAGAGCAAAGACAAATATTCCTGTCCCTTAAAAGTTGCAATGCAGTTTTGTGCCAGTTGTTCACGGAACTGTGCACAGACACTTTTCCTCATGAGAGCAGCATTTGTTGCAAAGGTCCATGAAAAGGTTAAGTAGACAAATAAAACTAACACAGAAGTTTCAGTTCTGTAAAAGGTCCCTGCAATAAAAGTATCTAAGACATGGCATGAACTCTCAAATCTTTATTAAATCCAAAATTTCTTCTCAAAGTATAAATTCTTGTTTCAAAACTAGTTTCAATTTAGCAACATTATTCTGATAAACATGCTAGCCTCGTTTCAGTTTAATATTACAACAAAAATCTGCACAAAAAACAATTTAAATTACCCAGTTAACTCATCGATATACTTCTTTGAAAGGAATATAAATTTAAGAGCAAAGTTAGCCAGGAAATGTTGGTCCATAATGAACACAGCACGTTGCTCTCGCTACATTTGACATTAACATAAAAAATGTCAAATGTTATTGTTTTTTTTTCTGTACGCTCATTTGCGGTCTAAGATTAATTGCTACACTGCTTAAAGCAAATCAATCTGTTCTCGTTCACTTGCTTTAATTCTTTGTTTATTTAACATGGACTGTTATGTAGTCCTTTGTCAGCTGACAGAAAACAGTAAATCTTTCTGTAGCCGCACTTATCCATTTAACTTGTCATATTGGAATACCCATTTACTCATCATATTAAGAGTACTTACACGTAACAACCCAGTGAAGCTAATTAAATTAATTTTAGACTACTTTTTATCATGTTGATGTTTCACATAATTACAAGATAAAAAGAGTCAAACAATGATAGAAACATGAATTGGTAAAAAGAAAAAAACATGGTTGAGATGGAAGAGGTGCTTTTTAATAGCTCAATATTTCGCTAGATGAAGGATGAGGAGGTGGTCTCATGTGTTTCTTAAATGAGTTAGGCATGGCATCAGATAATCATTTTCATAAAATCTCAAATAACCATAAATAAGGAAAATGGTTGCTCATTAGTTCTCCTGTTCCTAATTGCATATTAAGTTGTTTTATTGGTTACATGAAAATATTTCAATTCCTTCCCGTGACAAAAAGGTAAAGG